>NW_028324226.1:7575757-7878787 GCF_054372755.1 Phalangium opilio
AGCCAATCATTTCTACTATCCTCATGATTTTGTAAACGAATTTGATGAAGTTAACCAAGGCTTAGTGAATGGTCAGGAGTTTTGTGAGCTTAGTGTTTGGTTAAAACCTGTTCGTGCTGTAATATCTATGAAGACTTTTACTCAATTCTAACTCACTTTTAATTTTCTTGGGTCTTCCCCGTTCTTTTTCAGTTGCAAGCCCTATGTCTTGTATAACTTCCATTTTTAAACAATGTTATTTCAAAAATTAAAATCCGAACCCATTCCAACTTGGCAGACGAAGGGGCAGACGACGTTTATTTGACCCGGATATACATACAACGCCATAACAAAAATAAGACCCGCCTCTTCTTTCATACCCCTCCGTCACGGGTAATTGGGTCGTGGACTAGGACGCGCACCCGAATAACCCTGTTACCCATTCCGTCTTAAAAAAGTCTATCTATCCCTGATGTTATCAAATGGTAAACGATAAATATCGATTAAATTCAAGGGTTAGGTCAGAGCTAGAAAAGTATATGATTATAATTCATATTATAATCCTGTATGCGAGTGATTTTTAGCAATCACGCCCGTGGAATTCAGAAATGTTAAATTAGTTTCATGATCTTAAATTACACGAAGATGGTGCAGGATCAAATCGAAAAGCACGAATGTAGGGAATGGTTTTCGTGAATCGTGATCATTAAACGCCATTAGAGATATGTATTTTGTCGAGAGTATATCGGCTTTAAGTATCGAGCGCTTGGCTGGTGAAAGTTGAATTTTATGTCACCTAAATCTCTGAACCGGAGTCTCTCTGGACTAGATTAAAATCTAGGGGTCAATCTGCGGTCTTTTTCTATGGGATGGAATAATATACTAGTTTGTTAACTTTGCGTCAATTTACTTCCTCTATACCGTATAGATAAGCGAATTCCGCGCTTAGCCGAGCGAATGGTTCGGCATCGACAGAGAAAAGGGTGTTACGGAAGCTTCGTTTCCGAACAGACAAAGACCTTTTGATTGGAAAGACTGTAGCTGGGGCTTAAATTGGCCTTTTTGGTAATTGAGCGCCTATAATTTGACTATGAAAGAGGAGGCGTAAACACGTCAGGCTGCCTGAGTGGCCCACTATGTGGCCACTCTATTATAGAGTTCTATTCCGGAAAAGTTTAAAATTGGTTCTAAAGTCAGTTGGCCTTTTCGAAGTGTGAATAGGAAGCTTATTTACTTTACTTGTCGGAGATACGGGACAATGAATTAAAGCGATAAAACCAAATCTCTTAGAGTAGCTTTCTCGGTGCAAAATATACTTTTAACGAACAATTAAGTATGTTTAATTGTGTTTACTGACAGAAATTCACAGAGAACGTAAATTTAGGGGTTTGCGTAAGAATTATTTAATTTATATAAAACATTATTATATAATGACGATTTACAGTTGGTTGGAACGGGGCTAAGTCCCAATTCTGTAACGTTTTTAACGTGTTATAGCAAGTGATAACTATCGACTAAAGGGTTAGAGTCCATCTTGCGCGTTTATACACGGTTCAATGCAAGTGTCATCAAGCTAAGATGAAGTAAAAAGAAAAATAGCCATAGCAACATTAACTCCAGATCTTTTCCAACTTCATATCATCAGGAATAGATTTAATTTTAGAAGTAGGAATGGAGAACGGTTAGTATTTACTTCAGTCCAACTCAAAGCCCAGTTTAGAGCCCCTCCCACCATCACGTAACGAAAAGTTAAAATTATCATAGAGGCTCACTTACAGTACGTTTTGATGACGTTGCTGACGGGGACGGCGAAAAATACGTAGTTTCATTTTACCTCTGTCGCTATGACCCGCCTCTTCTTTCATACCCTTCGTCCCGTGGAAGGGGATCCGGGACTTTGACGCGCCCAGATTACTCTGTTCTCCATTCCTACTTATAAAATTAAATCTATCCCTGATATCATAGACAATTTTAAAGTAATTCTAAAAAGCGAAGAAGAAGAACACTATCTTAATTAAAACATCTTTCGTTTGTAGATAAAATCATTAAGGTGTAATTTTAAGGAAAGAAACAAAATGCTGGGGAAAAAACAGAAATCCCAGAAAGTTCCCTTTCTTTCTGGCGACAGTTAGCTCACAATATCTAGTTTCATTACACCCACCCTTTTGCTCTCTCAATTAATAGGAAGTGATAAAATAGGCAGTTGTCTAAGCCCAGGAAGAAAGATGTTGAGGAAACTACTTGAATAAGCTAGAGAAAAAGATCCCTAATTTGAGAACACGGATTCGGTGCTCGTTAAGAGAAAGAGACTAGAGTAATAGAAGCGCTTAATGTTTTTCAGGAGAAAAGAAAAACATCCTTGCTTGGAATTAAAGGAACTTGCATCGTTCCTAGACAAATATATTCCATGTGAATATTTGCCCTCCTGAAATTTTCTAGATTTATCTTAAGTACCAAGAAGGTATTTTAATCTAGCCCCATCTTGGACAATAGAAGCCATTTAAGTTACTTAAACTTTCTGAAGGCGGAAATGAAATTCATTCCAATCAAACAAGCAAATAACCCGCTTTTAGTTCTAACTATACAGGGTGTTTCTGATAAGTCTGCCATCAATTATGGGGGATGTTTTTTGCCGATTTTGAGTCGAAAATGTTCTATGACATTGTGCCTTCCGGGCCACAGTTTTCAAAAAATATTTTGAGTAATTTACGGATGACCCCTTAAATTTAATCAAGAAACTGAAAGGCAATTATTCCTAATTTAATTAAGGGGTCACCCCTATAACAACTAAATCATAAGTCAAGAACAGTGGCCCGCGGACGGAAAAATGTCATAGAAATTACATTTTAGACTCAAAATCACCCAAAAGAACATCCCCCTTAATTTATGGCAGACTAATAAGGAAAACCCAGTGTAATGAGTAGTGTTTATAACCAGGTATCTAGTAGCTACAATATTAAAAACGATAATTTTAAACAAATACGTTTTTTATTGAAAACAATAGCTCATTGACGTCACCCGCCACCCAGAGAGACTAAAGCCCTACGCTCTTAAAAGCAAACGTAATTGATCGTAACTTCTTAAGTATTGAAGATGGATGCATTATTGCATCTCAGGTATTGATTAATTTATATGTTCTTTCGAAAAAAATAGGAGAAAAACTGCCTTAACTTCTTTTAATTGACAATTTGAAGGTAATCCAATGCGCTAAAAGAATATAAATGCATTTTGCAACACGAATAGTTCATCCTAAATTGAACAGTGCTAGCAAAATCAAATCAGATTCTTGAAATTTCAAGACGAACCATTTTTCTTTGCGGTATTACTCCCTGTGAAATTTTATTTGTCAATATCTTCTATTATTCAGTTCTTTCTATTCCAGGCATCATTTTCAATTCAAGGTAAGTACTTTCCTCTTGTTTAATTGCGACCTCCTTTTTTATTAAGAGTATAGTTTTTCTGGCTGATTTTCTTTATTCTTTCGTTCTCTTTAAGTTACCCAGGGTACGTAAAACCTTTCAGTTTTAATTGTGTTTAATGAAACTGAATAAAAGTCCGTCTGCGTTGGCGCAAACCGATTCCACTTGCATGGTAGCTCACACGCCTTGAGTAGAATTTCATTACTCGAAAAAAGACTGCACAATTTCGACAAAACCTTTTACTGCCATTTAACAATGTAGATTCAAGGATACCTCGTTAATAAATTTAAATTAATAAATATTTTTTTTTGTTGGGAGATACGAATGTAAAAGAGAATTAAATAATGTTAGCAGAATTTAAAGAAGTGTTTCCCTAACGCTGTTTCGTTAGACTTCAAAACTGTCGCTAGATTTTCAAATACACTTTAAAATTTCAAGTGAAAAAGCTCGAAAATAATTTGACATACTATATCACTGAAATAAATTATATACGTCGCGAGATCATTATTGGCCTACAAATACTCTTAAGCTTTGTCCACATTGAACTCGCGCTCGCGTGTTCGCGCCTTCGTCTACTCGCATCTTCGCAACAGATCACGAGAAATATTTGCACTTCTGTTCTGATACACGCAAAAATTTTGTTTTTCCCATTCTGAGAGCCAATAAAGTTTGAGCAATCATTGCGCCATCTGCCCTTCTCCATCGACGTTATCCGAAGAGAAAAACTAAACTAATCGCCCCAGCCTTCCTCTCGTCTGTGATTGGTGATTTTCTCGCGAAGACGCAAAATTCTTGGTCTAGTCGCAAGAAATTTGTATCTTCGCGAGGTGAGGACGCAAAGTAGTGAAAACCCAATGTGGACAGTAGCGCGATCTTGCAAACAAGCAAAGCGAAGATGCGAACTCGCAAAATGTGTCAGTCAGGACAGGCCTTTACTAACTCAAGTCCAGTCTAGTGACCTTTTTTACACAGACTATAGAATTTTATTTTAGCCAGACAATTTGGTCAACTATAGTATTTGTTTAAAATACAGTTCTATGAAATCCAAAACACATGGTAAGTTGTCTAAAAATATATAATCAGACAAAAATGTGTCATAACTTCGAAAACTTCGCGAAACCCACTGATTAAAAGAAAGCTTCCATGTTAGCACATAACAACAAGTCTCCCAAAAGGGGGAGGCAACATAGCAAAGATTATTAATCAAATGAACTATTCTTCAATTGACCGGTTTAATGTACAGTACAGACATTTATTGATTACTTTTTGGACCCTGTTTTGAACGATAGTGACATATTAAAGCAAAAAATCCATAATACCCGTCTAAGGATAAGGTGAACAAGCGCAACTGAACTGTACGAAAGAATTCCCAAAGAAAAGCTTTATATGTGTGACCGCCATTTTTCAATATGGCGACGAATTGGAAAACTATAGACCATTCCATTAATTCCGGGGCGGCCTTCTTAATTGATTTACCTCGCGCTAAGACGTACTAATGTGAGGCAATGTGAGTTGACAAGCCACTGGCTTGCAATGAAGGCGGACTCCATCTGGTGTTGCCTCTTAGCGAGAAGAAAATAGCTTACGATGGCGGCCCCACCGCTGTCCGGTGAGTTGTCAGCAAGTATTTTATGGAATGGTTGATAGATCTTTTCGATGTTAAGAAAGGGGTAGGCAACCCTCAGCATTCGAACATACAAGGGAGTTCATACATTGCCGTCTCTGCGCATTCTCATGGTACAAAAAGACTTACAGTGCAGGCGCCAAGAAGCGAGATGGAAGGCAAATTTTTACCCCCGTGTCTTTCCCTCTTAGTTACATAGAATTGAGCGTTCACCATCAAATATAAAAGTCTGCTCCGAGTTGAATCATTAATTTACTCTTAAACAAAATGTAACATTTATTACACCTAAATTTAATGAAAATTTTAAGCGCCTACATCCAAGTTATTCTTTATTTAATAATAACTGCCTAACCCATAAAAAGAGAACAGCAGAGACACGTATTACCTTCAAATATTAATTTTTCGTCTACGAAGTAAAGGTTATTCTAGCGAAAAACTGTCCAGGAAAGTCCGGGAAGCTCCCGTCGAGTTCCATTCACCCAACGAAGAATGGAAGCTCAAGGGAACCCAGAATAGGGGATAAAAGTGTTAGGTATAAATTATTAATCTTCTTCCTTCGCTGAAGCTAAAAGCCAATATGACGTCACATTTTTAGAAAGAAAGATTTTCTTCTTTCCCATATTTTGCCTTTAACGTGGTCTCCTTCAAAATGTCGATCAAGGCTAGCCTGGTCTTGGAATAATTATTCCGTGGAGGTGTTACTGAACAGTTTCGTGTTGATATTCTAAGATGACCTGTATTAATCCTTTCGAATATTCGAACACGCTCAATTCCAAAAAATGTCAGGAATTTCAAAATTTGTAGACCAAAAAAAAAGTGATGATGTCCTTTTAAATCAGGAACGCTAAAACGTCAATGGATACAGACTGAAAATTACGCGTTTTGCTATTCATAAAATCAGGGATAGATTTAATTTTAGAAGTAGGGATGGAGAACAAAGTAATCTGGGCGCGCGTCAAAGTCCCGGACCCCTAAACGGGACGGAGGAATATGAAAGAAGAGGCAGCTCATAGCCACAAAAGCAAAAAGGAATTACGTATTTTTCGCCGTCCCCGTCAGCAACGTCATCAAAACGTAGTTTAAGTGAGCCAATAAGATAATTTAAACGTTAGGTTACGTCTTGGAGGGAGGGGCTCTTTACTGGGCTATGAGTCGGAGTGAAGTAAATACTAACCGTTCTCCATTCCTACTTCTAAAATTAAATCTATCCCTCTTAAAATTATGCTCGCAAGCTTCGCTGACAATGGACAATTTCATCGTAGAATGTAATTAGGCAATGCTCAGTGTCGGAACATATGAGAGAGCTGACGCATCAAGAAACTAGAAGCACACAGCGCATGCACTAATAAGTGAAATGGAGAACGGAATATTTCCCATTGTATAACACCGAAATGGTTTATAGAATGGGAAATATTTCGTTCTTGTGCTGAAACGACCTTTTTACAAATAGAGAGGAATTTGGAAAGAGACTACCATACAACTATGCTCAACCGATCATTATTTTCCCTTCTTTTATAATTGAATCCCCGAGGTATTTAAAGCCTCTTGACTTCGAGATCCCCAATGAATCAGAGTCCTGCACGGGCCGGGCTCAAGCCCGGTCCGGCCCGAGGCCCGGCCCGATCGGGTCGGGCCGAGCCGGGCTTTCCACTTTTGAAAATTGTATCGGGCCGGGCCGGGTCGGGCTTTCAAAATTTTGGAAATTAACGGGCCGGGCCGGGTCGGGCTTTTAAAATTTTGGAAGTTAACGGGCCGGGCCGGGCCGGGCCGAACTTGATTCTCATTTAATCCAAAGTTCAAATGAAAGATTATTTAAATGAGTATAAGCTTCTAAGAACAAATGTGACGAACAATTATCAAAAGAAATGAATAATACACGACGCAAAAGCCAATATGAATTCAAATCATTGATTTTATGTAAAAAAGTATAAAAATTACAACTGAACTACGTGTAACGGGCCGGGCCGGGCCGGGCCTGTTCAATTCATTCAATGTGTCGGGCCGGGCCGGGCCGGGCTTGGTTAATGCATGTAACGGGCCGGGCCGGACCGGGCCGAAAAACCAACTATGTACTCGGACTCGGGCCGGGTTTCGGGCTTATTCAAAATTCTAAAACCGGGCCGGGCTTGGGTCGGGCCTGAAAAACTCGGCCCGTGCAGGTCTCTGCAATGAATTACCGTTTGATAAGATATTTATAAAATCTTGTAATAGAGGAAGGAAGCTTAGATCGATTTTTACAAAATCGGATAACTGAAGAAATAATTTCGAGTCACTTCAGATATCACTTTCCGGATTAAAAGTCTGAAAAACAACATTTTGTAGTAATTAAAAATAACCAGCTCATTGATCTGAATAAACTCTCGTTATTTCAGAATGATTTCTTTAGATTATTTTTTTTTTGGCTCCAGATAACTGCTGCGTTAATTTCAACAAGCGTGAAGACTGCTATCAATAGGTAAATATATAAAGTAGGAGGAGCTAATTGAAAAATATAACAAATCGTCACGAGTGACGTTTTAAGTCTCTCTGGAGAAATGACGCTCGCGCTCAAATTCGTAAGATCGTGGATAAAGAATACGCGTGAAAACAAATTTTCCTCACGCTCATTCTTTGTCCAGAATCACATCACGTACAAAATCACGCGCAACTGTGATGACGATTTCTTATTTTTCAACAAGTTCAGCAAGACCAAATACTTTATATAATCACATATTGTGAACCCGATAAAATTTCGTCCATTGCCTTTTGTACGGATGAGGATGACCCTCACTACAATAGACCCTTTTCGCAGTATTGTCTGCTTGATATAGGGCTAAGACGGAACATTCGGCATGTAGATCCAAAGACATTATATAAGGCTTTAACGTTACCAGTCCAACTAAGTCATTTTGTTTGAAGTCATATCTAACGCCTTTGGGTCCACATAACGGATGTTCTGTATTAAGGCAACAAAGTGGTTAAACACCATACTATATTTTACCGGGGATAGATTTAATTTTAGGAGTAGGAATGGAAAACGGTTAGTATTTACTTCAGTCCGACTCAGCCCAGTATAGAGCCCCACCCTCCAACACGTAACAAAAAGTTTAAATTATCTTATTGGCTCACTTAAACGTTTTGATGACGTTGTTAACGGGGCAGGGCGAAAACTACGTAGTTTCATTTTGCCTCTGCCGCTATGACCCGCCTCTTCTTTCATACCCCCTACCCGGGGTGTCCGGGACTTTGACGAGCGCCCAGATTACTCTGCTCACCATTCCTACTTCTAAAATTTAATCAATCCCTGATTTTATCCAGGACTTTTGAAAAGGGTACATTAAACAAACATACTAGAGCCAAAACAATGACCATTGATGAGGAAGGATGAGAAAACTCCCAGTCTAACCTTCCAGCGGCGTACGAGAAAGATGCTTTACATCCCCTTTAACTAGACCGTGCCATTTTGAGGTTTCATTACTTCAATAAACAGAATTTCCCCAAGTTATTTATTCTAAGGTTTGGTTTTTCCCTCGCAGAAGGAGCTTCTATTGTACAGGGAAAATTTAATTAAAAGCCTCATCACAATACATAGTGGTCAAAGGTCCGGCTAGCGGGAGTCCGATGATTAATCTGAAGCCACTAACTCCCTGTCAAAAAATACTTTCGTCCTCATTTTGTGCTCTGTTCTACTCTACCGAAATCCCAAGCTCTTGATGATGAACGTAGAGTACGAAGAGTGTATTTTTAGTTTATTAAAGAAAGAACGACTAATAAACGTACAGTGAGGAAGAAGAATTAAAAGGTAAAAATTTAACTAGTAAACCATCTCTTTATACCTATGTCGTTATTAAATGGGACCATGCAAATACATTATAGTTAAGGGAACAGAAATTAGTTGACAAGATGCGAACCACACCCGTCATATTTGGCTTACGAAGTTCCTAACGAGGCACTTGGAACCCCTAGCCTGCAGCGTCTCAACTTGTAAATTTAATTACATTTCTGTTCTATTCGTTCGCAAGTAATTTCAGCGTCCCGAACATCCTAAATTTAAGTAAAAACAGGACATTTCTGCCCATATTAAGAATACTCTAAAGCATCTTAAAGTACTGAGTTTGCCGAAATTTGAGGAATCAATTTATTTAAACGGATGGCTCCTTGACTACAGATTTGTTTCTTCAATAATGTATTTTTTCTACATACTCTCATATTCATTTTTGACGATTCTTTATTTGGAATGTTATGAAATCTACAATATAATACATTAATAAGAAAAAATATCTTTGTAGGCAAGTGAAGAACAAAAAGTGGATAAACTGGATTGGCTGAAGCGGCAGATATTCATTTTAAAAGACATGATTTTAAAATCTGAGATATATGAAAATATTACTTGTCTTCGTTTTCTCACTAAAATATACAAATTTCGAAATAAAATGTTTTATTTTCGGTTTTATACCCGATTTCCTTTTTATTCGATTTTGCTTTTAAATCACCATGAATAAATAAGAAACAGTAAGTTTTCTATCTCTACCTGGTAAGACGTGATGCGTTATTTTTAGATTTTGTTATACATGGTTTTTAACGGAACTTGGCCCTTCTCAATTTGTAATTCTCCAAAATTTCCCCGATCCTCTTAAATATGAATGAGAGAAAACTTAAGGAAAAGGTTTTCGTGTCTTGGAATTTATTCCGGGGTCAAATATCCTTGGGAATAAACCCTGGAAACCGTTATTATAAATTTCTTCCGAATCGGAGTCACTTATAAATGAATACCGAGCAAGCGAGAGAGAAGGATCCATTATTCGAAGATGAGAAAATGGATACACGTACATAACGGGGGAATAGATAACGGCTTCTTAAATATTGATACGGCTTTTCTTTTTGAGCAAATGAAAAAGTTAAATTTCGGATTTTTCTATACTGATCAATATTCTTTACTTTCTTTCCAAGGCTAAATCGATTATGTTTTGGCAAAGCTTTTACTCGAAAGAAAAATGAAGTTTATATCTCCTTAAACCTTGACCAAAAGAAGAAAACTTTTGAGACGCCACATTGTTGTAAAAATTCTGATTTTTGAGCCGTCAGCAACTTTTGAGACCGCTGAACATAAATAAAGTGGTTACCCAGTTTTGACCATTTTTTTCTGAAAACAAGTACATGGTAATTGCGCCACTTTTAGATGTTTCTAAAACAGGATTTACGAGGTTACTTGAACCTCTATTTTACAAAAGGTCATAGACGTTCTATCAAGGCTATAGATGTATCCGTGAGACGAAAGATAATACACTACACTAGAGAAGCTGAAGATTAAGCCTTTGCCAATGTTTTGATAAAAAGCTACCTTTGAATTTGAGGAACTATATCCGGTTTCTGGTGATTGGCTTCTTGCTACACCCAAGGATTATTTAAAATGTGTAAGGATAAAACGCAGAGAAGGATAAAACGCAGAGAAGGAAATATCGAAGGTAGATGTTCCAAACGGTACCTAGCGGGCACAATCGGCAAACCGGAAAGCCAATATTTTGAAGCGTCAACACGTGACCGGGTTCTTGAAAGTTTTGTCGCTCTCTGTCTGCTCTAGCAGATCTACCAAAACCTAAGCCTTGCCTATTAAACTAAATTATTGTAAACTCACCTCGTATATTCTTGAACTGAATGTTAGCTTTAATCAAGGATTATTGCTTTAATCTATTATTAAAATTAAATTATGATTTTTAGGAACTAACCTCATTCTTGAATCTTAAACTAAATGTTCTTAACGACCGTTGACAATTCGAAAAAGAACTCTAAACAGCATGCTTTCGCGAAAATAAGATAGGTGGCGCCATATTTATATTTCTTTTCCGTTTGACGCACCAAAACAGCAGGTGGAGAAGAGGGGGATGGGTTAAAATTTCGGAACAACTAGAAATCTGTGTGTGCGTTTTATCCTTAGACATTTTAAATAATCCTTGCTACACCACTTATTGGTTAGAATATGTTTTCTGCTTACTGACTGGAATAATTTTAGAACCGAATGTTAGTGTTATAAAGTCGAGTATGATTTTGGGAAAAATAAAAAAAAATTCATAATGAAAATAAGAAGATAGCAACTTTTAGCAAGGAACAGTTTCAATGCAAATTTTCTCGGATTCTTATACTTAAAATCCATAAAATTATCTTGGTATAAGGTAGCGAAGATAACGTTAAATACTTAATTTAAAGGTGCTTAAGCGGCTAATCTAACTACATTAGCCTGCTTAAGCAGACTTTAAAACAGGTGACGTGACTCACCGGCACTAGAACCATATCTAAGGGTTACTAAATAATCTTAATATTTTACTCCTCTTGGTATGTTCTCTTTGAAGTGACTGCCACTTGCTAAGTGCTTACTGGACCTTAGGCTTCCAGCGGGATGCTTACGCAAATACGCTGGCTCATTTTATAATTTTGAATTAATTATTATTTGAAATTTGTAAAAAATAATATTCTGTAGTTTTATTAAATACTCCCTAGCTGGAATCTTGGAAATTTTGTCATTAATTGCCGATAAATTACATTACATAATTTCAATGTTCCATATCATTGAATGAAAAGGTGAATTTTGGAATAATAGCCGATATCAGTAATAATTTTATATTTATGTTAGTTTAAGTAGTTAATTAAAATACAAAATACCGTACTTTAAACTTAGTAAATCCTAACTTACACTACCTCATTTTTCCCGTCCAAAAAATATAGAAATTTCGAAAACTACTTCATAGCTTATCGTTTGCAAAGTTTTAAATTTAATTTTTAGCTGCGAAAAAGTTTACATTTCTTAACTAGGCTAATTTTCAAACTGAAAATTGAATAACTGTTTTGATAATGAGCACCTCTTTCTGAAAAAAAGCAATAAACAAATTCAATTACTACACACGAAAGAAATGCGCATATGGGCATCGTAGTATCTATGGTCATGCGAGATAGATGACCTTTCAGCAATTAATTTGAGCCTGATTTAAAGCTATTTGCACATTTCGAAGCGATTTCGTTTTTCTCACTCTCTAAATACCCTCGCCCAATTTGAATACAAGACTCTCAATACGGGAAAACCGGGTATCATAGATTGGTTTCTAGCCTGATAATAGTAAGACTTGGTCATGAAAAAGATAAACTAGGTTTGACAGAGATAACTAATCCATTTAAAGAAGAAAAAGAAAGTTCCAGAAATATTAATTTACAAATTGCGAGTTCATTCTCAAACGAGATCTTTCTATTCAAAATCGTCGGACTGCGGTGGGAAGGCTAAAGTCTCGCGGTTATCGTAATTGGGTCCCCGAGCTGGTTTTCTCAACCGTCTTCCATATCTATTCAGTGCTTTTGGCGTGAACTGTGAAACAGTGAAAGGGCAAGGCAGGACCAGGGCGTACCAGGGGAAAGAGGCAGTCGGAATCATTTCCTGATCCTGAGTACTTTTCTCTCCCTGGGAAATTAAGGATGTCAGCTTGGCTCGAGCTCGTGGCTGGGGTACAGCCGGCCAGGGAAACGGATTAATTAGGAAACTAGTATCTCGTCGCGTTTTCGCGCCTCTATATACCACCAACCAACGAATCTTCACGAGTCTTTTTTCTGGGAAAAGGCTTAGTTACTCGGGCCATTCTCTGAACAGTGTCTTGGAGGAAGGAGAATAAACTCCTTGAACTCCATGCCTAGAGGTGTCTTTGTGCGCCTTCTGCAGCAGAGAGGTTATGGAAAAGGAGTGATTTCAGGGCAGTCATTTACTTTTCCCAGAATAAGCCTAACCTTCATTGCTACAAAGGAAAGTCACTGCTTCCTTGCTTCTTTGAAAACATACAAATAAATTTTAATGGCATCTTTTTAAATATTGAAAGCTCTCTTTAAACCTATTTTTTTAATGAAAACTAATTTCCACCGCTTATAATTGCCGAAATCTGTTTTTTCATCAAATCAGTCCGATTGCCCAGGGCCAATATCTTCTCGCGAAAACCATATTAATGGATTTTTTATATTGAACTTCAGCGTTTTTTCAATTATTAAGTTATGTCAGGGTTTTAGTCCACCTTTAATGAAAGGATTGTAAAATGTGCAAGATTTATCCGCTTTATATTGCAGCCTCGGTACGCCAATATAGCAACAATTGCACATGACGACCTTCGACTAATTTCTAATTGTATTACTGGACTTTCACTAGCTATACCGTGCATGACTATGATACGTTATTAATTCTGACCAAAACGGACTAATGTACGAAGAACCTGAACGTAATGAATTTCCTAACCGTCCTCGACTACTTTGAATGCGTTGAAGAAATATGCGCTCGCCATCTATCGGTCTTACCCCCTAATATTTTGGGATTTAAAGACAGATGCACTAGGCGAATAATATTTTGGTACGCAGCAAGAAAAATCAAATACTTAAAATCAGTTATAGGCCCACCCAGAAGAAATTACAGCCAGTGAGATCTATGCATTCTAAGGTAAAAAAACTAATTCAACAAAATTGGAGTTAAATTGCATTGTCCGCTTTTGTTTTTTACTACTGGTGCAAATTTCGAACGAGATATTTTAACCAGGTAAATATGGATAAGAATGACATTTAGAAATAGCGCTACACAAACTTTGTCTGTTAAGCCAAAACATAAGCATTCGACGTTCCTCAATGAATTAAGCGAGGATGGTACCAGAGGCTAGAGCTATGCTCCGACGCTATTATTACATTAATCTGGTTTTGGTTCTGACACGATTGCTTGGCTTCAATTTTACGAGGCATTTTAGAGGCATCTACTAATATTTACTCCTTTTATCTGTTCTCTATCCTAAAAGAAACAAACTGCGTCGCTGTACGACAATAACAAAAGCTTCCACCTTTTTTATTGTTTCGAGGACATTGTTTGAAGCGAGCCGGAATGCGCCAAGATTATACTCTAATTAGCTGCCTCTCTGTCCTCAAACTTTATGCATACTCTTTTCGACATTTTCTCGTTTCTTCCAAAGTGATAAGATTAGGGATCTGTCTCTCCAAGACGAGAGGACACAATATCTTGTTGAAATTCATTATGTTGAATCTCTCCTCATTTTAGTTATATCCCGAGGCCGATTACTGTTTTTCTGCCCAGAATATTTGTTAATGGACTCTTCAGACAATTTTTTAATTTTCGTAAATTATACAATTTTGAGGGAGACCTTTATTGTCGGTTTATTACATCTTCATTTTAGAAGTGACTCATGCTAGTTTATGTATTGTTATGTAAAGTTGAAACAGGGGAAGAAATGTTTATTATAATAATGAAAGTAGCGTTAAATTCGTCTGAATTAGTGTTTCTGACTTAGAACTAGCAGAAATTTGCATTAATTTACGTATTAAGTTAAATCATAAATTTTCCAGATATATTAAATTATCATAAGTTTATAAGTAATGCTAAAGAGTTACTGAGAGCTAGTTTGAGAACGACGCGAGAATTGACTAAACGAGGTTTGCAGTCCATCTTCCTAAGCCTTTGACAGTGAAACACCAGGCGTTGCTTTATGAGAATCTATGACGTTAAACCTATACGTCACTTGATGACAAGCTCTCACCAACCAGCGACAAACTTAAGGAACATGGCTTATGAACTTATGCTATTATTAATTACATATTTTTATAATAAGAAGAGGTATAAATTTTGAAAAACAATGAACCGCCTTCAGAATATATTTTTAGGAGTCCTAAACTAGGCGAATGATTTTCGTAAAGGTCATGCACAGAATTATATCCGGTTCTTTAATGGCCATTACGCGTCAACTTTAATCGATAAGCCGAAAGATAAATATTAAACCCAACTCGTTCCTTTCCCAGACCGTTGAACGCTGGGGCCTTGGCTCTACTTTCTGCCATATCAGAACCAACACTCTAACTTCGTTACTTCCCTTCTTGACGTGAACAGATCTTCCTTTAATGTTCCTCTAGTGTACATACACTGTCAGATACTCGTCTCTACTTAAGAACCTTTAAAAAGGACTGGTATCAGTCTTTTTTCCTTCGATAGATATCTCGAGCGGCGAAGTAAAAAAAAAAATTAACGCCTCAATATTGCCATCATATTTATTGAAAACTTGGGAAACGAAGATAATCTATAAGCTTATTTGGTTTCTTGAATTTAATCGTAGAAAGAGGGCCATTAATGCTCTTTCCTCGGCGTTTCACTCTAAACAGTTTAATTCTAACAACGAAGAAATGAAGTATCTCAATCCTTTAGGGAAGTGTTTCCCAAACGCATTGTAAACGACAAAGTATTTTTTTATTGAGATTTGAAAACTGTTTCGAGAGATTTTAAGATCAACTTTTGCAATTAAAGTCAAAAATTCACGTATTAGATGTATATTGCCATACGTTTATCAGATACATTCCGAAAGTATGACTACCTACACTTCGTTATGTTAGAGACTTACCGAGGGCTAGTTCAAGAACGTCGCTAGAATTGACTACACTCGGTTTTGTAGTCCATCTTCCCATTTAGTTTGTCCTAAGCCTTTGACAGCGCCTCACCAGGCGTCGCTTTACGATAATCTACGACGTATCACCTACGTTACTCCATGAGAAGGTCTCAGTAACCAGTGACAAATTTATATAACATATCTCTAGAACCTATGATATTACCTAAAAACGTGTTTGCCATGAAGTTGTTTTAACTTTTAAGTCACTATTGACCTATTAATAATCTAACTGACTCTAAAACAGTCTAAAAAAATCAAATTTTCGCTGAAGAGTTCACACGAAAGTATGGGTCACATTTCTACATTCGGACAGAAGATTTATCACAATTTACAAAACATCTACTGGAAACAATTCATTATAGTGGCTAGCCAGTCCCTTTTTCATTCTCCTTTATCTACAGAAAAGCTCATTTTAAATATGGGGTGAAATAATTGCTTAAGCACTTAGCCAGTGCCCCAAAAATACACCACTTGGTACTGTTGATTTTATTATAAGAATACAATTTGGCTACAAGCGTAGTTTGCTTTAGCTTAGCTGCCGCGTTACACACCACTTCCCTTCAATCTGCGCTGGGGGAAAGTTCTTTTATTCTTTCGGTTGGTAGCCTATTTGATTACGGTATAAAATTGCATTTATTTTGGGTAGGTTCATAGAAACTTAAGAGTTCAAACTTGATGGATTAATAATAAGAAATTAGAATAAATTATATTTATCATCATAATGTTTTGATAGCTGACAAATCTCAAAGCATAAATGGTCGCCATGAAAAATATCACAGAATGGGCCGTAGCTATTCTATAGTAACGACAACTTTTCAAATTAAATTTTTCAAACTCTAGATTAAAGACTCGGAAAGGAAATAGCATTACAAACTCAATATTATCATAAGTTGCGAACTTGTAGTCCCTGTAAGTCTTCGCAATAAAAATAAGTAATATCGTGCAATGAAACAAGCAAGGAGCAATAATAATAGAAGCTTACCAAGGTTTGAATTTCACTGGTTACAGTGAAAAGCCAACCTTGATAACTCTGTGCTGTTGAATTTTGTTTGCGACTTATATCGACTAAACCACATGCTAGATTGCATCAGCCATATGGGATACTTCTTTAATAACAAGAAATTTCAAGGGCAGATGCTAAGGATGCTAGTAAAGAAAAACCTTCCCTTGAATTGTGGACAAATCATCTCTTTTTCAAAGCTGCATGGGACTTCAGTATTAGTGAAGGTGCCATGTAAAGGCTCATCCTCGTGAAGATTTTAGTTCCATGTTTTCTTATACCTTCAAATTGCACTTTAAAATTCGATTTAAATCTCCTGTCACTTTTTTCCTTAATTGTAAAGTACAACAAAACTCTTCTGAGAACTTGTGACAAAAATTCTATAATCTCAAGACTCATCAGTAGTATACTGTATAGTTATGCTAAAACATTCTGAGCTTCCGCATTGACTTTAATAGAAAACCACAATCCAATTTCTCTAAATAGGTTAAACAAGATCTAGTTTAACGTTCTAACATCGGATAAGAGCAATTCCCATATATCTTGAAAAAGGCGTCAAATTGTTGGGAGGTAACTAATTGTAGACACAATCTCTTTTTCTAAGAGGCGTCAAACTATTGGTGAATTAAATAAACTTGTATTTCAAATTAATAAGAATTTGGGCTGTATACAGCTAGCAATCTGGCATTGAGCAAAACCTTAAAAGGAGCTAACCTGAACCCAACTTAGTAGCACTGTGTATTTGTAAAACGCGCATATGAGATTTGCTCATTTTATATTACGCTCTTGCGGGAAACTGCGCTTTTGCAACTGCGCAAAAATTGACAATTTGGCTTTTGGCTACTCACAAGATATTCTAATATCATAAGTTCATGAGAAATGTTCCATAAGTTTGTCACTCGTTACCAAGAGCTTGTCCTGAAGTGACGTAGGTGTAACGTCATAGATCGTGAGGCACTGTCAATGGCTTAGTACAGACTAAATAGGAACATCGACTGCAAAACTAAGTTCAGTCTCAGATTAATCTGAGGTCAGTCAAATCTCGCTTGTCGTTATCGAACTAGCTCTCAGTCAGTCTCTAGCATTATAAAGTATAGGTAATGTCATACTTATAGAACATATCATATAAACTTATAATAAATATCTATGTAAGTAAATTGATAAATTTTTCATAAATTCCTAACAAATTAAAACGAAAGCTTGAAACCAGCGAACCAAACTAAATTCATTATGTTTTATAATTTCGAAGACACTGAAGCTTTACATTTTACTGATTCAATAAATTTCCTGTACTGCATATAAAAGTAAAAGTATGGTGTGAAACTCTGAACTTATATTTTTAATGAAATTTAACAACGTAGCGCAAACGTCGCATAATATTCCAAGGCTTGTAAATTATAACCGAGGTCTCCGGGATTACCTTCCAAAACAGGCAAAACTTCGAGAGCTTCTAACGAGATATACTGTATGTTAGTGAAGTATAAAGGAATGGTGGAAAATTTATTTTCATCCTATAAATAATTCGGGCGACATTGAAATTTACCATATTTGGGCACACCTTCGTGATGGCCGAGCTATAAATGGGTATGAAATGAATAGAGAATAAGTTTCAGCTTCGAGAGGTAGAAACGGGTTAGTCCTGTCAAGGAGGATGTAAAAGAGGGGAGACTCGGTCTAGAAAGGGGAAGGTAAAAAGAACCGATAGGTGATTTCGCAAACTAGGTCATCACGTTCCAGCTTGTTTTAGTGTTTGTGCAACGTCACTACTACGTCATAGGTTTATTACATGGAAAACAGCATTCAGGGTTAAAAATCTATATTTTCGAGAGTAGGGTCAAAGGATTAAGCTGTCTGCTTATTCAAATGTTACAGTTGGGTTAGTGAATATGGATTTAGCAGCTAAATGGTTTGTTTCCTGTTTAATAATAATAATAATAATTATAATATTAATATTTATTTTGTAACCAAATTAATGAAAATTAAACACGTTTGTAAGCCTGTCTAATTGTAGCAGACGACACATAATGACTTTCAAGAAATACGACCGACAAAAGCCTATTTTTCTACAGTAGTAGGACTTTGTGTGACGCCTCAAGAATGCACGTGACCAGCCCGACTTTGCGAAATCACCTATACAGTGGTGCGCAACTTCGACGCGCAAGCCGTTGGTAAAGGCGCGCGTCACGTGATCGTTGTTGGAAACTTGGGACATTCAAAATTTGAAACAAGCTCATGAGGCTAGAGCAAGGAGGCTTGAACGCATGCACGAGAGTGTACGCTCTCTTGCTGTGAGGGGCTAGCGGTAACCATGGTAACCGGGGAACAGCACAGTACCGTTTTATTAACGGAGGACTACGTGAATTTTGCCTGACATCGGACCACCCCTCTTATACATTCTCCTTGGCCCTGCCTATCTTCTCTTACTCTTCTCAGCTCTTGAGCCTCGTAAGCGATTGATGTAAAGGATCGAAATTCATCCTTGATAAATGGGACTTTGTTTGCCAATCCTTTCGACGTATATATATATTACGCGCTTCGTTCGTCACGAGGCCGGTATTGAGCGACCCTCGATTTATTTGAGCATTCTTGGTTCTTAAAATTGAATATTCCGAGGAAGAGTTTTATCTGCGGAAATTTAAACTATTTAAATTTCGAACCGCAGGCTAGTTACGTTGCTTTTGGTTCCATGTCTTTGAGCTATATACATTATTTTACATATTTAAAATTTCACGCGGGACAAACTTAGATTGTATAGACCTATTTGACTTAAAAAATGGGGTACATAACCCTCAGTATCGGGACATACATTGCGGTCTCTACGCACTCTCATTATACAAAAAGGGAGGTGGAAGGCAAAGTTTACCGCTGTGGCTTCGCTCTTAATTACATCGAAATGGTCTATTGGGGGTTTTATTTAGTATTTCTGCCAATGACGGTCATCGACGTTTTATACCAGGTACAGAACCTTTCTTCGAAAGAAGTTAATGCTAAAAGGCAGTATTTATCATGTATGCACTTGTGCAAAATTTGGTTGTGGATGAATTGATGATTGTGAAGAAAGAAGAAAACATTCGGGATTGAAGTGTTTAAGATTTTCTATATAAAAAACTTTATTAGTATTTATTACACTCACTTAATTCTCCGCTAAGGCCCAGGCAAACTATTCGTGTACACCAGAAGGGGATAATAGAAGGATGACACACTCTCTCCTCGTAATACTTTAGTTATGTAACGTCATCCTTCCCAGGCTCACCCCTTTTGTTTGCTATCCCGCTCATCAAACTTCAGATGGGCATCGCAACATGGAGTGAATTATAATTGTTTGGCATTAAATCCCAGCAATCAACCCACAAACCTCGTCTGGACATGGGGCAAAAGTCCACAAGCGGCGCCTTGACAAATAGTTAAGCGCTAATAGAGTAACGATGAGGGAACTATTTATCGCGTATGTGATTCGGGTTAGCAACCTTGCTCCAAATGTAAAACGATGTTGGGAAGAATGACGATGCACTTACCCCGCTTTGTGGTACACTTCTCTCGAAGAAAAGTATTATCTACTTCTGGTGTACATATATTTATAGTATTTTTTGCTAACTTCGTAACATGCACTGCTTTTCTTACATAAAGGTATGGCAAGAGTGCTGGATTAAAATTTACCTTATTTAAATTATTATTTGACTACTTTGCTTTTTGTACCGTTTGGAGTCAAAAAATTCGCACACCAATATATTAATTCAATATTAAATTAATTAGTATTTGTTCATTCCTATTTCAAAAGAGTCAAATTAAATACGGAGAAATAAATTTGAAATCGCAATACTACTCAATTCAATATATTGAGTAAAACCTAATTCAATCCAATCCCCAACTGACTTTGTAAGGATATTTTTAAATCAGTTTCCTTTCTGTGGAAGAAAAAAATTAAATTTCATTTTTCCAGTGAATTATATTTTTTTGTTATTTTGCGAAATTCTCTGAAGGAAAATCATTTCCTTGTCGTTTTATAAAAATTTTGGAAATCCGCGTCTCGCCTTTTGGTTCAAATCCCATGAAATTAAAAGGTTCTTAATCTTTTTTTCATCTCTTTCTTTACTTTTAACAAATAAAAGTCTGGAAAATCGGCGTCGTTTCCCCCAGGGGATATAAAATGGGATGAAGCTTACCGATTGCTTCTCCGTCGTCATTTCGTTTTTTTAATTTTCTTATTAAGTTGGAATTCGAAGCACCAGAATCTCATTATTTGAAGAAAAAGTGTATTGCAAATGTTAACGTACTTGGCCTGATTCTCAATTTTAGATGCAGTTGAGAATAAACGCATTTCATGTGCAGAATGTGTATCACCAGGAGTTCATAATAACCCGAAGTACGAAACTGGTTAAAAAGCCCGAAACAACAAAGTTTCGCCGTAAAGCTCAGCGGATTCATACACCGCTTAACTCCCAAAGAAATAGTTACCCCATTTTTTAGCGCCCACGCGCATTACCATACACACTTCCGATTTAGCACTATTTTTATCTTGTGATTTTGGAGCGAAAATGGCTCACGTCTGCTTCTGTCGGAACGGTGTAAATTAAGCCTTGGCTAAGAAGTTGGCTTTTAGTCGGGGTTTCTAGTTTTCTACAAAACATTTAAACGATCGTCAATGATGTTTTGTTGTGATATGTGTGAGTGAGAATTCCGTGGTTAAATTAAAACGGTTTGGACAAATTTATTCCCAGTATCTTTAATATAAGAATTGCAACGTGTTTCTACGTCCACCATATCGCCATTTTTCTTTTCGACGGATATCCCAGCCAACGGAAGTTTTGGAACGAAAACCAAGGAGCATAGATACCACTACGATATACTGTAAAGTTGTATGTCCATAAACAGGCTAATCCTTTCTATGCGCAACGACAGAATCTTGTTGTTCGCAATTTTTACCATTAGCTCTATGGCCAGTTTCATACTTCCCCCCGAACTCCTGGTATCACTGATTTATCGATAATCTACGCCCAGCCCAACCCGCAGTACCTTTATGAGGGACGTTGCTCTTATGATAATAATCAATATGAAAATTAATTTGAATCCGGGGCCATTTTGAAAAATGGCGGCTAGGAATGATAAAATCGGAATAACGTACACAGTTTACACTTCAACCGACATCATTATTTAGTATACTAGTTTGATATATGCTATTAATGAGCTTTTTAGGACTGGTTTACACTTGGTGAATTTAAAGCGAAAATTCACGATGGCAACCGAAAAAGTTTTCGGCATCCGACGAATTGATGGCAAAACTTTCAGTCGGCGATTTCGAGTTTTTAATTTTTTTGGTCGAGCGCCCACTGACTAATCACCGTTCGACAACGACAGTCACCTGGCCCAGGGAGTGTCGCACGTGGAATATAATTTCGTTATCCTTCAAAATAAGTTGTTTTAAACCAGTCTTGAATAATTGGTTGTGTGTAGTACACGTAATGATTAGGCCTAAATTGCTTAAAATGGCCAGAAAAACTGAAGATTTTAATTTAGAATTTTTGGTGGGAAATTGTAATATTCCCTTATGACAAAAGGGGGAGCTATTTCTGTATTTTGCGAGTGGATTTTAAGTTAAAACAGCTTTCCGCAAGCGGAGCCTCCGGGATGAACTAGGCCCATGCGTGTGGCGAAGCGAGAATATTTTTTTAACTAATTTAGTTCGCCGTGTTTTCCCGTTTGGGGGCGCTGATACGACCGAAAAATAAACAAAGTTCAACCCCGTGACCCTGTCGACTGCTTAAGTATTTGGGCCAAGGTCGCGGATTGTAAGTATAAGTTTTTATAACTCTTACTGAATTATTTAAATTGAAATAATTTATTTTGTTGTCATCAATACAATCTAACCGAAATATTCAATGAAAAGTGAATAGCCCCAATAACATTTACGTTAATTTTAGGATGAAACTTTTCTCTATCGTAAAACTTTTATGACTGACCCCTAAAATATCAACGATAATTTAAGGAAGACCCCTGTCACAACGGTAATATAAGCGCCATCTCGTACGCATATTATAAAAAAACGTCTTGGTTTGGACCAAGGCCGAAAAAACAAACGATATGTGTGAGGTTTATCATTTGACTGAAGTTTCAGATATTGCAATTGTTTTAGTTATTTTTATCCATTTAATCCTTAATCAGTATTAAATTCAATCAACTGATTTTACTGTTAATCGATCCATTCCCTCTAAATTAATTGAAAAAATTACATATCTACGCTTTTTCAAGAACAATTACATTTTCCGAAAACATTTTATCATGAAATTAATTATTTTGAAGGGAGTACGTATTGAGGTGTCAATATAGAATATTTGAAATATTCTACTGACTTTCTTAAAAGAGCAGGTGAACTTTGACATAATTCGAAAGGAAAATGTAAATATTTAATAGTGGATTCCAAACAAGGGTGTTGCACTAATTTATACATTTAATTTCGTATAACGAAATGCTACATTTCTATTGTCGCCTCTATGAAGAAATGATTGCACTGCAATTTCCCTCTCCGTGCTTTAGAATTTCTTGGTCATGATTCAGTCTTCATTTGAAACGTCACCACCCCTTTCTACATTGTTGGCGCTATTGTACACCGGTTACGTATTACGTGTAATCCTTTTAGTACGCATAAAGACCATTTCGGAAAACACACAGGGGCGAGGCCACCATTGGGGTATTCTCCCTCACACCAAGGGTCACCGCCAGACTGTGCCAAAGTTCACTACAGGCAAGAGGCTAGTCAAATCTCACTGCCTATAGCGGTGCTTCTAGGCAAGAGAGAGAGAAGACCTCAATGGTGGTATCACCCCTGTGTTTTAATTATCTGTATGTAATTTCCAAAATGGTCCACTCACTTACAAATGTACACCGATTACACTGAGTTATCGGTCCTTCAGGCGCTAGCGAGTGTCAGGCCACAACCGTAATCATTCATGTACACGAATGTTTTATAGTTTTAGGTTATTAATGTTGGCGGGCAAGTCCGGAGAGTCATGTACCGTTCACTAATGTGAAAAGGTCTCGAACTATATGATAATATTGGCTGAGTGTGTTGCGACGGCTCAGATGACCCATACACTGGAACCACTGGTGATCGTAAAACTGTATATATTGGGAATATGAAGGAATGGGGGGGGGGAGTTACATCAAAAGCGCATACATTAAAATAAAATAATAAATTTTTTGTGTGCTACAGAGTGCCACCTACTCAAAGAAACCACACACGATAAACGTTGATGCTTTGTCTTATGAGGACGACATTAGTTTATAAATAAGTTTGAGCAAAATAAGTTATTTATCATAATTTCTTGAACATCAGTCTTCTCAGAAACTTACTACAGATTTAAACTTTTTTGCTGCAAACTTCAAAATTTGTCAAGCCAGCCTTAATTAAAACTATGACCGTCAATGTGCTTTCAAGTTAGTAATCATCGACACGAAATCCCTTCAAAATAATTAATTTCATGATAAAATGTTTTCGGAAAATGTAATTGTTCTTGAAAAAGCGTAGATATGTAATTTTTTCAATTAATTTAGAGGGAATGGATCGATTAACAGTAAAATCAGTTGATTGAATTTAATACTGATTAAGGATTAAATGGATAAAAATAACTAAAACAATTGCAATATCTGAAACTTCAGTCAAATGATAAACCTCACACATATCGTTTGTTTTTTCGGCCTTGGTCCAAACCAAGACGTTTTTTTATAATATCTGTCACTTCAGTCTTAATGTAATTAAAATTTGAATAATTTTATTTTTGCTTTACCGTCAAACATTTGGGGTTGATCTATTTCTAATTGCTTAAAGAAGTACTTAATTATCGTTAATTACATTTAACTTATATCCAATAACATTGATTTTGATATCCATATAATGTTGTACCATAAGTCTATTATGGGGACCTTACATAATAGACTTATGGTTGTACATTATTTATGAAAGAAGTTTAAAAACGACGGTATTTGAAATATGGAAGAAAAATATTTGTTTCGTAACACTGTATACACATACAGTATTGTCGAGATCAGACCAACAGCATTGAATGTTGCCAGATTAAATTGTTGCTGGTGATTTTACGAACTATGTTAATGATATATTAAAATTTAAATGGAAAAGTTACATTTTGACACATTCCTAACCCTAAAATTTTGTATTTGGAGCCTATTAAATGCATTATAGTGATAATGTAATTAATTTTAGTGTTAAATAGGAAAACGTTTAGGCTGAAAGAACTCGCGTAGTTTAATCTTATTTTCTTATTTCAGTTAAAGGTTATCTATAGTTACCCAAAAAACCTGTTGTTTTCGATTAATTTCACGTTAAATATGGTTATTAAGTTGAAATTAACGGCTTATCTTCTTTTATTAGTGTTATTGCAGTTTATTATACGAGTTTGAATAAGAAATTCTCCTAAATTGCAAACTTTAGAGGAGTGCCTGTTTGACTCTTGCGGAACAATCACTATTTTGCCCCAAAACTTTTAAATATCGCGCCTTTTCAATGGCTCTCTTTTAAAAATGGGAAAAATGCTTTTAAATGACAATTTAATTAATCGTAAGAATTCAACAGGAAAATGGAGGCTGGGTGAAAGATAAGTGTAGTTTTAATTTTAATTTGTTAGTTTAATTATAAGGTATCTATGAATTTACCCAAAACATTCGTGTTTTGGGCTAATTTCACATTAATTATACTTAAGTTTAATTTAACGGCTTATCTTGTTTATCTAGCGTGGATTTCGTTTATAAAACAAGTTTCAATAAAATATTAACTTTAATTGCAATCACCCTAAAATTTTAATGTATGCGCTTCTGATGTATTTTAACGATCATTTAAATTAATTTGAAAGTGAAATAGGAAACTACTGTGGCTGTACGAAAAACTTGTGATGTTTTAATCTTAATTTGAGCGTGGTTCTCGTGAGAGTGGATTAAGCTTAAAATTTATTTGAATTTTTTACCCTAATTGCAATGTTTAGTGCAGTTTAATATTTTTTCCGCAAATTCATTTTTTAACCCAAAACTTTTGAATTTCGCGGCAATTATTGTACTTTAAAATAGTTTAAATTAACTTAAGTGTCAAATAGAAAATATTCGACTTTACCAATGGCTCGGGTAGTTTTAATCAAAATTAAAGAGTTATTTAAAAGTTATTTGAGCCTTTATCCAAAAAATGTATATTTTGGTTTAATTTCACGTTAATTATGTTTAATTAACGTAGGACTGTTTTGGCACTATACATTTAGTGTTATAAAATGAGTTTAAATGTATACTTCACCTTAATTGCAATTTTTAGTGGAGTTTTAGATTCTCATTTTACCCTAAAGTTTTGAATTTCGCGCCTATTAAGGTACTTTGGAGATAATTTAAATTAGCTTATGTGTGGGGCTTTACCAACGGCTTGGGTAGATACAATCTTAATCAAGAACATCATTTAAGAGTTATCTGAGTTTTCATCCAAAAAAATGTATATTTTAGTTTAATTTTACCTTAATTACAGTTAATTACGTTGAAATTAACTTGTCGTCAGTGCTCATTAAGCTTATAAAATGTCTTTTAAAAAATAATTCACCTTAACTCTAATGTTTAGAGGAGTTTTTGATTATTTCCAACAAATTGCGTTAAATTTTTATCATATCCTGAGCTAGGTTTGTGGTAACATAAAGATTATCTATACAATATGTTAATGAATGATGTTATTCTATAGTTTAGCTTTAATATCAGTAATTAAATCAAATACCTTTACAATTCATAGCAATTTAAACCAATAAACAAACGGCAATGTGGACTGTGGAAATAGAAAACAACGTAACCCTCCGTTTCTAACGTGGTTAGGTTGAGAGAATCTGGGTTGTAAACATGAAAATTATTTGACTAATTAAATTATATAACGACACTGTCCTCCTGGATTAACCAGCACAACTGTTTCTTATGAATTAAACAATCCACTGTTAGTAACAAGTAGTTTATAAAATGATAACGTAACATCACTGTATGACTGATTCAATAGGATCAAAATTGTTTTAACGAATAATCTGGTCCTCTACATTGGTTTAGTTTCAGGAATTATACCACACACATTGACAATTAGTAGCATTTTAGTGAGATTAACAAATAATGAAACCGTTTATACCAGTCCTCAAATGAGAATGTTGACTTAACAGCGCTAACATTAACACCACTCTTTTAACTGCCGAAGGGAAAACAAATTGGAAATTTTGTCATCTTTCCTGTAATATTTTGAAGTCGAATTCTTCACAGGGTGAAAACACTACCGTTGATTTCTAAACCATAATAATTTGGATATATATGCCATTTTTTACTGTCATAGATACAGTATTAAGTTACAAGAAGCGTAAAACCTTGGCCCTAGGGTTGGGATTTGTAGCATGAATCGAAGCAGACTACGTATTTTGTAATTCCAAACAGAGCTGGAAATTAGCTTTCTAATAATCTTTAAAAGGAAAGACACTATAAACACTATATAACATAGAGTAACTAAAATACAACTTAAGCCTTGGCCGTAAAGAACGTCGAAAAGCTTACTTTAAATGATATAAAAACCTCTATTAACTGTAATTATTTACCTGAATTACTTTTCTAGACGAAAATTCGACCTGATAACGACGTATTTCTTATTAAGGGTGCTACAGTTAATTAGAAAATACATATAAAGGTGCTCAAGCTCGGACGAAATACAAAAGTAATTTGCTGGAGTCTACTGCTAAGAAATTAGGAAAATCAGCAAGAAAGCCAACATTTACAATTAGTCAACGTAACTTGTTAGCACCCACAAACCTAGGACCTTCTAGTTGTCAACGAGAACGAAATGAAGAAAATAGGTTTAAGCGCGCTATAAGGTTAGGCTGACATCTGACCCAAAAGTAATTTTTTGACTTACTACCTTAATTAGTTAAATTACAAAAATTAGAATTCATTAATTGAAAATCGAAACCCGTAAGTTTCCCGTTTAATAAATGCTTGTTAATTTAGAAGTATTCCGAAAACTAACTTCGCTATACTTTTTCCGTATGGCCTATGACCATTTCGTTAAAAAAACGAAAATTTTTTAATGCTTTTTCTATGGGACGCTAACCCTAAAAGGTGTGACTTTTTCTTTAACATTACGGAAGGGTGTCATGTCATATCTACAAGGGCCTACCGGCCCTGTAGAATATGGTGAAAATATTTCCTCAACAAACTGGATATTTCCCCACATAAAATTTGACATGCATGGGCCTAGTTCATCCCGGAGGCTCCGCCGCAAGACATCGGCGCTTTTCCAACTTCACTCTAAGACGCCTTCGGTCTGCCCCGAGCGCTGTTAAGCACTTAACGGTTTTTGCGGTTGAACATGTCGCCGTCTTTCAAAATGACGACCCAACACTTGCAAATATCAAGGATCCTTTAGATCCTAGTTTTCAATAAGAGCTAATTCCTACTGCTAACTTCATTAACTATAGGATTGCATTACTTCAACTATTGCGCATTCGTAAGGGAGATTTACTTCGAATTATGGTTGTTAATGCTGCGCAGTAAACTTCGTGAAGAAGAGTTGTAAATAATCTTCTCCGATAAAAATCTTTTTATAGTCTTAAAAATCTTTTTCTTGAATGGAGGCAAACTTCTGGTTGCTATTTTCTTCTGCGTGTTTCTCTTGTTCTATTCTCGCTCTTCTTTTTCTACAACATCTAACCGATTCGTTCCGGAAACTTGGTATTGCTTTAAAACTGCCAACGTTAAATTCTTTCTCGTGTCTCGTTATGTATCGAAAGTTACAACACTGTTTTTTAGCCTCCTTTTAAAGACTTTTTCAACTATTTATATACGTGAATCAATGAAAAGAACTATAAGACATGCCTAGAGATGCGAGTCGGTAATTTACCGGCCGTAAATTACCGGTAACTTTTCAAATACCGCGTAAATTACCGATTTATATCTCACCGTAATACTAAAACGGTACTCTACTGGTAAATTACTTAAATTAACGCGGTAATAAGCTTATGAAAATATAAAATACCATAAATTACGGTAACTTTTGTTGTTCTGAAAATTTTAGTCGGTAATTTACCCGGTAAATTACCATTTTTAAAAATTAAGGTAATTTCACATCTCTAGATATGCCGTATCCGAATTTTAACTAGAACCTCTTATGATAACAAATTTAATGTCCGTTATTGATTCTAGTAAAAAATGGATATTTGATTGATTATATGCAACAAAGATTCATAATTTCTTAATTTATTTGGAAATTTTTGACTTCAGACTGAAAAAAATACTTTCTAAAAATGACAGAATGATATCTGAAGTACCATGAAGATATTTTAGAGGTGGTACGAGTTTGTATCATATCCATTTATTGACGTCAACAGGCCCTGAACAGGGCTCAGATTTCATGAGCTTACATTACCCATAACCTACAGAGCGCACTATCAGCCACTCGTGTTTATTAATCGGCTAGTAGAGTCAGACCATGACCGACCCCCAAGAATATGGAATTTACAAGTTTCCAGGTGAAATTTCATACTCAATGGCTCCCGGCATGGTCGAGAAAATTGCTTACAGAGGAAGATTTAAACTTGTATCTAGTTTTGAAGGCTCAGTATTTACCATTCCTTCTATTGTCTCTATTTCAACGAACATCCTTGGCCTATAAGTTTGTGGTGTTTCCGTTTGAAACACGTTTTGTTTTAACGAGCTACAAAGTTTTATTTTTATTTCTTATGTTTTTAGAAAAACCAGAACAGAAGAAGAGGAAAGCGAGGGAAAAGTAGCAGTGAAGAGGAAGAATTTTAGATAATTCCTTGGCTCTTTCGAAAACTGGGGAGTTTCCGCTGTACTTTCTATTTTGTCGACCTTTATCCGTGGCTCCTAATGTTTATTTTTCGATAAGTTATTCACACCGTATTCCTCTCGTACACTTCTTTCTTTTCCGCGGTCGCTTTCATCTTTTCCTATTTTCCCTTGTTTTCCCTTCCCGCAAATCCTTTGACGATCGGATTTAAAATAACGGGAGACCCTATATGTATGTATCTTATCTATATAAGTTTTCCCCTTTTCGTCACGTTCAAGCTCCTATCTCTGGATTTTTATTTTTGTTGAAGTTGCACGTTTTTACATAAAGTTAAATAAAAAGAAAAATAATGGGTGTTCGACTTTGGGAAAGCAAAAGTTAACGAAATGTTGCAACTTTAAAACAGAGGAAATAATACTAATTTTGGAAACCACTTGAGGTTTAAGTGCGTATTCTAAAACTTCGCATTGCCCAGAAATTATTTAAACATTGGACCTAATTATGTATATGTAGTCCTAAAACAAAGAACAAATATAAAATTGATAGCAAAATTTACTCGATTAGTCATAAAACTTAAATACCGCTTATCCAATTGAAGGAGAATGAAAAGGTCAAACCAATGAAATACCCGTTAGTTCACTTTTAACTGACAAAATCCTTAATAAAACTTCTCAAAAGTATTCCGTTAATTGTACATAATTTAAGGTGATATTCGAAGCCTTATTTTAATTTTTGATTTACATAGTGCCACAAGGAAATCTAACCAATTAGCGATGGACACCATAATCACGTGACACTATCATGAGCTGGCAGCACGTGATCTTATTCCTGAAGTGGCTACATGGTTTGAGTTCCGTAAGGTGGTTTTTATTCAAATCCACGTTTCATTTATCAAAAACGAACTTTAAGCTTAGTATTTAATTCCTAAATTTAAAAGTTTTATTAATGACTTCAATGTTATTTTATCAAAATAAATAGATCAAAAAAATTCTTGTCTAGCCACTCTATTCTCCATTTAACACAACTGAAACGCGAGTCTTCACGCAGTTTCAGTCAAAACATCTGTATGTCATGGACCGGCTTTGGCAAGTGGAACGTAACTTAACGTGCCATCTGCCGTGTCTCAACGGGTTCGAGTCCTAATTTGCGAAGATAAAACCCTCCACATCCTGATATTGGTTTCAATTATCAAGAGACCAGCCTGGACCCAAGGCAGAAAAGGACGAAAGAGCCATGAGAATAAATTTTGCGGGCGATCGCATTTTCACGGTCAGAAGAGCTTAATTTGAACAAACATGCTTTGGAAACCGCTCGCGCCTTGTTTCTCGAATAATCCTCGTTAATTAACGAATTTAAGCCGATCCAACGCCACGCTATGTTTTAGTTCCGCTTATGACTCCAAGCATTAATTATACTTAAGCGGATACAGCATTGATGCTGCAGCTAGGATTCAAATAATAAAATATCAGGAGTTTTTCTATCACCCAAGAATTGAAAATGCAGAACGCGATACACTGGCGACTCCAGTAAATAGTTAGACAGAGGTATCCAGACCATTTAGATGTCAAAAAAGATACACTAACAGTTCATTTTGAATCAAAGCTTGAATAACTTGGCTCGAAGAAGGTGTGACAGACCCCGAGGAAATTACCTCAAGGCAAGGACCCAATAACTTCCTTGGACCATTTCGATGTAACTGAGAGGGAGAGCAACGGGGTAAAACTCTGCCCTCCCTCTTGATTTTTGGTGCCTTCGCTGTAGTATTTTGTATCATGAATGTCCGCTGAGACGGCAATGTATCAACCCCCTTGTATGTCCCAATTCCGAGGGTTGCCTACCCCTTTTCATTTTACGTCGAAAAGGTCCATTGACTAATCCCTTTTATGCCGAGCTTTAGAAACTTATCGTGATAACATTGAAAATTTTGCTTATGACTTTTCAAACGATCGAAATATTGTTAAGAATATTATTAAAGGATAAGGAGGATGCCTATTAGTACTATTTTAAGTAAAATCGAGTTGGTGTTTTTTTAATTAATGTGGGTCCCTCTAGAGTTAAAGATTATTGGTCAATTTTAGAACAAAAGCGGTTCCTTTAAATCGGCTTTACGATTATCAGAAGTAAGATAAAGGACTAGAAGTATCGAGGTAACCAAATTCTTCACTTGGCAAAAGTGAATATTCTTGATAACACACCAACAGTTGGCCCTCTGGTAGCGGTTTCTGCATTTTCCCTCCAAAAAGTGAGATGCTCGGGATGGTAGACGGTCGAACTAGATTCAAGCACCCGCGTCCGTGTTCCGCGGCTTTAGGCTAATGGGAAGGGGGTAGGAAATATTTTTGGAACTCGACCAATTTTTTTCTCTAAGCGGCATAAAATCCTCAAATGTGTTTACTAGTGCCAGGATCTATTGCCAATGCTAGAGTCCTTTACTTCTAGTCCCTTATGTTACTTCTGCTTATATCTATAATACTTTCTAATATTAAAAGTCGTTAGTTGTACGTAACATCCATTTGCTTAATCTATTAAGTAAGGCCAACCTTGTTAAACACTGTACACTGTTCTCTTACTAATTGCCTGCCCTGTCGAAACTTGTACTTCTCAAAATTAGATTGCACTTTGGATATAAACAAGCTCCCTATTCCCTAGCCTAATTGGGAACGTTTCTTTATTTTTAAAGAAGGGCTATTGTATAACCAGGTATGGACTATGTTTCATTAGTGTATATATGATCTGGTCTGGTACTTCTATCTCTAGACTATTATGCCACGTACAATACCGTGGTTATACGTCATTACGTTCCCAGATGAAATGAAAAGGGTCTACAGTTATACATCGTACGTTATTTCGATTGTTGCCGACCTAAAACCGACTTGATCCGGAACTCGACTAAATGGTCAAAGCTAATTACGGCGAAAAGGATAGAAAACACTGTTCAATAGAAACATGTACTCTATTTTCAACATCGTATGTCAAAGGATTCCCAAGATCCATTGATTAGTAAGCGAGAGGATTTCATAAACAACGATAGATATAATTGGTGTTCCAAAAAGGATAGGTAGTACAGCAGGTTCTATGGGAAATTTTGAGCCGAAACGTTTCTATGACATTTTTCTCTGAGTGTCGCACCATTTGCAAATTCTCATTTTTGAGCCTTGTACGGATGACCCGTTAGATAAACAAGTTGGAAAACCAAAATTAACCTCTCCGAGACGAGACGCAATTAAGAGGTTTTTTTTAAATAATTAAATGTAATTGATATTATTTTAATCGTCATTAATTTACCTTGATTCTAATAAATTCGTTTTAAGAAACTTTATTCCCAAAATCTTTTTAAACATAGCTATTGTTGTTTATGCCTCTTCAACAATTTTTGGAAATTTAGGGTATATATGGCGATTGATTCACAATGAATGGTAAGAAACACCGAAAACTGTGAACCTTTGGTGGAAGCCATTCCATTGGGAGGCTAGACGTTTCTCGTAACCCTAGCCCGTCGCCGCGTACCTCATCCTAAGGATTTGAGTAGAAGTCAAAAAATTGCTCTCTGCGAACACTTTTGCTCCGATTTGCCATTGCTAACTGCGAACGCGGTGACGGACACATACACACCCATAGACTCGTCTTGTTTAATACCTCTCCGTGACGTCATCGTCACTCAGAGGGGTAAAATGCGAGTAATGTTAAACTCCAGAGATATTTTGATGGAATTTCTCGTTGGGTATAAATTAATTAGCATTGTAATTAAAAGAAGGGTTCATTTCTAAAACAGTCTAATCACAACTTGTAAACGGTGACCCTTGAAAATGAGAAAATGTTGAACTGAAAACCTTCCGTATAACCCACTGTACTTACCTACCACCCATATAAGAACACAATGCATAAATGCTGAATGAAAAACGTAGTATGGATATAAAGATAACTAATACTTTCTTGCTATTATACCATGCAGAAGGAGGAGGCAGAGCCTCTAAAAAACCCGCACAATATTGACATTAACTAAAGAATACGATCATGTTTATTTCCAGAGAATTCGAAAGTGAGACGATCCATTTCATTGGAGACCAAAAGGATTTTTATTCGGTTCTCAGGCAATTGTTTCCTACTCTCCCATCTTCCCATACCTCATCTTTGCCATACTCCTACACGACATGTACGTCCATTTGTGGATCGTACTCTCGGGATCTGAAGAAGAAATTTTTTGAAAGGATGGGCTTATGTGTAGCTCTGGATATGAAGGAGAGAGTTTGTGGGACCCGCGTTATCGTCGAGCCAATTTCAATGGATCTGGGGACACTTTTTCATCTTGACAGAAATGTATTGATCTTAGGCTTTCCTATGTCCTTTACCTTCATTGTAGCGAAGAATAGCTTGATCTCGCTTTCTCTATGGCCTCAGGGCAATTTTCTTTAGATATTTCACCTACAGTTCCTCACCTAGTTCCGGCAATATATTCAAAGTAGAATTTGGAAACAAAGGGGATTTAAATTTATCCATGATATATATATGATATGAAACTCGAAATCAATATTTACAGACGACCAATATCTAGGATTTTTCAACCAAAAATAAACACTAGACGTTAAAGAGAGAATATTATATTACAGTACTTCGAATTGAAAAAACTAACGAAAATCAACTGAATAAGTTAAATTAGAAACTCTTACAAAGCTTGCATAGTATTAACACGCTCATAAAAATTAGAATGTTAAAATAATAGAATTTTAAGACTCATCGTGAAGGACTAATAGTAAGTTTCGCTGTTGATTAAACTGCTAATAGTGTTTATATAGGAAAGATAATAGAACTTGAAAAGTGATCATAACTCCTAATGAAATTTGACATGTCGTGGAGTTTAAAAGTGGTTATGTCCGTACTGTTGCAACAGTAGACGCTGAGGTCGGGTCTAAAAGAATGCTGATATGCATTTAAACGTTTATTATATACTAAAACAGGGAGATGGAAAATTAAAAACTAATTGTATACTTTTAATTTTATTTTAAATCAACAAAGTTAGCAGCCTAAAATAAATCAGAATTTTCTAATGAAGGCTTTCTCCAACGCTAAAAAAAAATCAAAATTGTCAATTAAAAAGACGTAAGCCATTTTAAGACATTTTTACTTATAAATGGCCTATGTTTAGTGATGAATAATACGTTCATAAGATATGTTTCACAAGTATGACACTACTCAAAACTTGGTAAAACTTTCTAAGAGCTCGTTCGAGAACGACGCGAGAATTGACTACACTCGGTTTTGCTATTTTCCTATTTAGTCTGTACAAAGCTTTTGACAGCGTCTCACCAGGCGTCGCTTTAAGAGACGCTGTACCTACGTCACTTCATGGCAAGCTCTCATAAACCAGTGACAAACTTATAGAACATATCTTATGAACGTATGGTTGAATGTATATAAATTCGAAATGCGATTTTCTCTATTTCGAAAGCATTCCATATAGGTGAACCAAAGAGGAGGGAAATAGGGAGAGATAATCGCATAGGCAGCCGTGATCCATCTAGAGGGGAAAATTTGTGATACGCGGCGGCTCTTAACGCGCACCTTATTCGCACACAGTTGACGTTATTGGTTCTCCTTTTTCTGGCTACTACGTCACCAAAATTGCTCGGAAAGGTTTAAACATTAAAACGTACGCTTTAAAAATAAAAAGCCGAGGCTTAAGTGAAATGATCAGCCAAGTGGGCTTTTTTAAGCAAAGAGTTATTTATTTATCAGAGGTAATTTAAAATGGTTTACCACAAAAAATGCTGCTACTTGAATTGTAGTAGCAATAAGCGGTATTCAAGTAATCCAAAAATGAACGGTATAACTTTTAAACCATTTCGAAAACCTATAACCAAACATCAACAATGTGTAATTAAAAAACATCATTTCGTGGGTTCGTGTGCTCAAGCCATTTTTATAATGGTGATAGTGATCCATTAGCAGGATTTGGTGTTATATGTTTACAAGTAAGATATTTTGAATATTTTCCTGAAACATTACACGGCTCTAATCTTATACTATCTATCTAAATTACCTCTGATAAATTAATAACTCTTTGCTTAAAAAAGCCCACTTGGCTGAACATTTCACTTAAGCCTCGGCTTTTTATTTTTAAAGCGTACGTTTTAACAACGTTTAAACCTTTCCGAGCAATTTTGGTGACGTAGTAGCCCGAAAGAGGAGAACCAATAACGTCAACTGTGCGCGAATAAGTGGCGCGTTAAGAGCCGCCGCGTCTCACACATTTTCCTCTCTTCTCAATACGGATGGATCACGGCTGCCTATGCGATTATCTCTCCCTATTTCCCTCCTCTTTGGGTGAACGAGTTTCTCTGAACTGCATTTATTTTTAACTCAGAAATCGAGACAGATATTCAGACATAATTTTTTTATTCATCTTTTTTCTATGTTTCTCTTTTGAGAATTTCTCTGCTAGAGAGTTGTTTATCGTATATACTAATAATACTAAATAAACTATTTTTATGCAAAACGTAAAAGTATCTTTCAGAGTTCCATGAATAAATGATTAACAAATACCTATTTTATTTCCAAGATTTAGACGGTGTCAAAAAGCCTGAACTAAAGAAATTAACGTACAAAATAGAATGGGATGATTTTTAGATTCACGTGAAATGACCTCGTACGTATTAGGAGGCGATGCAAATTAATTTTCTAAGTCGGGATTTGTTCTGACATAGCCAACTAGATTAGTCAAAGCCCGTGCATGCCCAGAAATTTCTTTTCTAAACTGGCTTTTTAAGAACGCCAAGAGTGGCCCGCAAGGTAGCGTATTATGGACTATGAATGATGACGTACGTCGATGACGTAGCATGCGCAGAAGAGCAATAATTTTATTTTAAATCTAGTTGGCTATGGTTCTGACTGGCAAAGAATCCATTTTCGCTTCCATTGTGCTTTAAAGAGGAGCGTCCAACTTTTTCGATCATGTTACTATGATTCAAACTCTATCTATGATGATTTATTTTAACGAAATGAATTTTCTACAGGACTTCAGCGTTAAATGTGGAAAATAAAGTCGCATTCCAATTCAATTTTTGCCCCTCCGATTGACGTATGTAAAGAAATCTTATAAAAACCTTACTATTTTAGTTTTTCTAAATATTAAATGAAAATATAGGAACTATTTTTCAGAATTTCTATTCAAGTATCTATAATGCTTCATTTCATTTCGATATTACAAGACCATATTCCATATTAATATTTCAAATTCGAGATGCAAAAATTTACCTTTACTACATTTTTATATAGTCTAAACGCATATTTCGACACTGGTAGATGCAACGTAAAGTAATACTTATTTTCAAACCTTCCATAGAAGTTCTATCGACTCGGATTGTCCTAAAAGTAAAGACACCCAAGGACTGAGCCCAAAGGAATACGGTGGTTTGTGCGCTCTATGAACAGGCGTTAAATGTTCAGATTAGGGTGAAAGTTAAATACACATTTAAATTAATAGTATTGGTCCTTTAATAGAATCAAGGGTGTCTGCAACTACACCATCGTATGTGTAGGTCTGATCGGATAATAGCGTCACGTTCTCTTCGAGTTCGAGTAGAGATAATTCAACATTAAAGGGTAAGCGAATTTACAATTTCATATCATATTTTAGCACGAAAGTGGTATTATATTACACTTTCGAGTCTCTGCTTTCAAAATATCAAGTTTTTAATAAAATTGAACCAAAGTTTCTATTTTTAAAATCCATTGTAAAATCACGAAAACTCAGTTTCGTTATATCAACGATGTTGTCTTGTCGAGCTTGTTCGCCTGCTTGATGACATCACTATGACGTGAAAAAAAGCGCGGGAATCCTATACGCGCGAGGTATACACGTCTCGAGCTTTGTCCATGCTTCTCCCCTGTCTAAACTCTGATAGCGGAGAGAGTGGCACCATCTCGCGTGAAAAATATATAACAGGGAAACGTTTTAGCCTTTCTTAAAAAGTGGATTTCAAATAATTTCATATGAAGCATTTTCAAAAGCATATTGCTAAATAACCCGAAATCGGTGAATTAAAAGATTGATATTTTTGAATTCACAGTAATTATTTCTATCTTTTGTTATATAAATCAGAGGTTTTTCAAACGAAGCTTCTCATACCCTTTAATACGGACAAAAGTCAGCAACCATACTCGTAAACTAAGAATAATGTTGAGGTATAGCGAGAGGATAGTGTTTACACTTAACCGAGCTATGAACTGCCCACCCGAAGGCTGTTGATGAAGTTTTCTTCTTCGTCTAGTCAAGTAATCGCCGAGATTTTGTGACCTATAACGTGATTAGGAATAGAGATGCAATGTGAAATTCGCTAGAAAACCTATAGTAGAGCCTGTAGAATTAACGTGGTCTTGCTGAACCCAAACTGACAGTGTAGTTCCTTTTCGAAACTACCAAGTGTCCCATGGTTTAACTCCCTTAAAACTATAAGTCTAATTTTCACCTAAAGGTTGTATTCGATTGACTGATCATGAACCTACCTCGAATTTCCGTTAAGTTAGGGAATATTTTGGTCATGAGAAATAAGGGCAGTTACTTAAGGCTTGGAGAAATGCTCTAAGATTATGTAAAGTCAGACTTGACAAAATTCAACTTACAAAACACCGGAGTTGCTATAATTTAAACACACCCAATATTTTTTACAATTGGAATTACGGTGAGAAAAAGCTTTGTTTGAAAATACGGAAAGGTATCTTCTCTTTTAAGTATTATTGAAACAATACACTGTTTAAAAATTTGTGTAAAAATATTTCTAGAAAAACTTTTTAAACTTTGAAATTTAATAAGGGTCTACCTTAAATTTTAAATATCAACTATTAATCAGAAGTCTTTTTTTTTCATTCTAATAGTTACTCAATAGCTTCTGAGCTTTTCACTCCATTTGAAATAAAACTATTACACTTTATCCATCCTTTATAGTTACAAATGTAGATAATGATTCCTCGAAAATCCCAAAGCGCCTTGTAAATTAAAAATGAAAATCAACCGCTCCATTTTTCAAGGAATAATAACTCTTTGTAGCAAAAGGCTCTGTTCAAATGAAATACTACGAAAAAAGGTTAAATTCTGTCTCTCAAGGAAGAAAGAAATCTAGGATATCCGAGTTGGGAATTGTCTGATCATAAATTAATCATTCCACTAGAAAAGTCCGACAATCGTTTGTAAAAATGTGCTCAACCCGAGGCGTTCCCTTTTTTACATTTCGAGATTTTTGCAATTTTTTTATTTCTAAATGGATTTTTCTCTACCATATTAAAGAAGTGATTCTTAAAGTTAAAGACTTATTATTTCCTTTATATTTTTTCCCCCAGAATAGGAACTTTAAATGGAATTTCCATCTTAAGAATTTGTAAAAGGATATATATGTCTACGTTTCTAAATCTCAAGAGTTGGCTTCTACCTAAATATTTCTACGTGAATAGCAAAGTTCAGTTTCCAAAAGAGCCCGAAGGATTGAAGCCACTCCTGTCTCGCCGGACACGATAAATAAGCGGTCAAACGTGATTATAGACTAATAATTTTCAAGTGTTTCAGTAGAAGTTCATAACGTTTGATCACTCTTTCAAGGGGACTCGCCAATCCTGAAACAGCTTGGTCTTTGGTCGTCATCATTGACAATTTGACGTTGGTAATGCAACGTTGCTTATGAAAAAGCAAGTACACATGGACAGAAATCAGAGTAGGAAGTAAGGTTAGTTTCACAGCCGCCCCCTGACACCAGCAATTTCAGAGCGCCTATTTGAAAATTCACGCCAATTTATTGATAACAATCCGGTTTAAAGACTAACCTAGTCTCTTCATATTGGATCTAACACCACGATTCAAATTTTACTTCCCTTTATGGAAGACCAGACGACTTGTAATATTCGTGTCTCTCGCTAAGATTATTTTAGTCCGCAGACTATCAAGGTTGTATGACAGGCTTCGACACTTGAAATCGCAGCCTACGCAGGTTTAACACTCTGATGTCTGTCCGTAGGTTAGTTAGGCGGTCTCAGGTTTCTCTAATCTCGCGACTTACAAATGGTACACCATAGAACATTTTTTAACTCGATTGGCGTGAGTTTGAGAGAAGGTGGGTTTAAAATTTCTTCAGCCGAGGCTTAAGGGTGATTTGATTATGTTGCCTAAGTTAAAAAAGTGGAACATTTACAAATAAACATTTCAAGATCCTCCCAATATTTTGTCGAGCAAAAAAGATATTTGTGATGCGACATAAAGTTTCATGCTTTTTTATTTTGCACACGACATCATAGATGGCGTTTGCAAAATATTTCTCTATACGGAAAATTTGACGAGGGAGAAGCCACTCTGTAATAAAGTCTTTCTGAGAGTGTAAGATGGGAAGCGTATTACGCCGTTTAACGCGGAAATACACTCGGGATTACTTTTTACAGTTTTTATTTCAATATTAGAACGGATTAAAGGCATATCTCCCGAATTTACGGCATTAAAACCACCAAAAAGGTAATACCCGGGGAATACGCCATTGGCTGATCCCTCGGACGGCGTGCGTTTCTCGTTGACGAGGGGAAAGCCGCTCCGTAATAAAGTCTTTCTGAGGGTGTACGATGGGAAGCGTATTACGCTAGTTGCCTGATCCCTCGAATGCCGAGCGCGGCGTGCTCCCGAGCGCGACGTGTCGGTTAGTAACCTCGTATTTTAAGCTTAAGATGATACTGAGAATAAATAAGGGAAGATTGGCGCGGCTCTAGAGACCGCGCGCGTTATCCGGGGTATCGTAAATTATGTACGTAGAAAACCTCATATTTTTAGCTTAAGATGATACTGAGAATAAACGAAGGATAGATCTCTGGTCTAAACGCGCCAGATTTTACGGTAGACGGTAGAGTAGACCGGGAGTCCTATATTGCGTACGCGGGAATCTTGCGGACTGCCGACGGCAATGTTTAAGCCTTTGCTTAACTGAATTTTATTTTATCAAGCTAAATATAATTTTTGTGATCTACTGTCTTGTGACACTTGAAGTTCCGATTTAATGTTATAAACAGATTTCCGATTAGTAAAATCAATTGTCGGTAAGTGTATACAAATGGCCAATTGATTTAAGTTCCTATATAGAAACTAGTTCAAATAAAACGAAAATTATCAAATCTTAACTGAATTTCCTACTTAGATTTAAATATCAATTTTTCAAGCTAAGTATAATTTTTGTAAACACTGCGACTAATTGTATTATTTACTAAACATTATGATTAATGTTTAGAGCTCGGCATTATCTATCCATTATCCACAAATTGGTGGATAACCGATTATTTATAAACAAAGTTATGGATTATAATACGATTTAGCATGAGTTATGTGGATAATTTTCGAGTATGGATGAAGATAAAATAACTTGGATAATGGATAGATAATGCCGGGCTCTAAACATTGTGATTAATGTAACATTAGTAAATAAATCATTAAAAATGATTTATTTACTAAACATTGTTATTAAGGCTTTAGAGCCGAACATAAAATCTTAACTGAATCTCCTACTTAGATTTAAATATCAATTTTTCAAGCTAAGTATAAGCCCTGAAAATTTAATGACAAGTGTGTTACAATCGATTATATCCAAAAATGGTTAAAAATGTTCATAATTAATTAGTTTTATAAATTATGCAATGAAAGAGGAAGTGACGTACATTTGGGTAAATGTTTCGCGGGAGATTCAAATGTCGATTTGGGTTAAAGAAATAAGAGAATAATTTGAGATGGTGAAATGTTTGGCGGGAGATTCAAATGTCGATTTGGATTTGGGTTATAGCGTGGGTCCTCGCGGAGCGCTCCCATGGAGGAATAAAACTAGGAGATCCTATTCTTCAAAAACAGTCTTTAACGAAGCTGGAAACTACTACTACCATTTTTATTGCTCCTTGGGAGCGCTCCGCGAGGACCCAAAGGAAAACGCTATTAAAGAATAGGGTTTTAAGCTCTCTCTCCTTATGGAACCAACCCTAATGTTTACATTTGGATTTGGGTATTTAATCATTAAAATTTTTAGAGAATAGTGCCCCTGGATACATTTCAAGTTTTCTGCTTATTTCCGCTCTCGCGAATTTCCAGGAGGCTCAAAGTATTTCAGTTATTTCCGCCCCAATTCAACCTTTTCTAGCCGTGATATATTTCGTCGGTTTTATTTTAAGCAGGGACGGAAATAAGATAACTTTGAGACACTTATAGGGGTCACTGCCTCACTGGACCAATGTCCTATAAATTGATTGGGTGTGCAAAATGTTCTGGTTGCTGGACCAGCTTGTTTATAATTTAAAGAGAATTTTGCTTGAAGATGTTAAAATTTAAAGTCAATTGCCTCGTGTATTAGTTTGTACAATAATACATATTTGAACAGGCTTTCAAATTCCCGTGATTATTTCTTAATATCTGATGATAGCGAAAAATTATCGAGAAGATGAACAGTACGATATAAATAATTAATTTTCCTTCAAGTAAACAAAGAATACATTTCAAAGTATTTTCGATTAATAATCTACTATTTTAACTTCCTTTCCTATCTCATCTAATTTTATTATTAACAAATTCATACGAGTCGAAAAATTCTCCGTTTATGGAAAGTAGAGGTGTGCGGTTAACCGTTTCAATCAAATAACTCGATCGAATACCGAACCGAATAATTCGATTCGGTGTTCGATAAGCCCATTATCACTATTCGATTCGAATATCTAATACCGAACTGACTATTCGGTTAAAGTTCGACTACCATAAATTTAGGTCCTTGGCACTAGAGCGACCCACCTTATTTAAAAAATATCATCCCAATTTTTTTTGTCTCCCATCAAAAACTACCAGCAAGCGCATAGGAAAATTTTAAGGAATACTTGACCACCAATGAGGAAAGGTATTTTGAAATTTAGGAGCTTCTAAATGTTCTTCTCCTTGCTTTGTATTGACTATTGGCGAATATTAGGGTTACTACCCGATTAACCGCGAATAGTTGGCCTAATATTCGCGAATATTAGGGTTACTACCCGATTAACCGCGAATAGTTGGCCTAATATTCGCGAATATTAGGGTTACTACCCGATTAACCGCGAATAGTTGGCCTAATATTCGCGAATATTAGGGTTACTACCCGATTAACCGCGAATAGTTGGCCTAATATTCGCGAATATTAGGCTTAACTATTCGCGGTTACTAGGCTTAACTATTCGCGGTTACTAGGCTTAACTATTCGCGATTAATCGGGAAGGAAAAAAAATACCAAGGCCCAACTATTCGATATTCGATTCGGAATAAACTATTCGATTCGGTATTTGATAAGGAAAATATTTTGGTATTCGATAACCGGTTCGATACCCAAAAAGTGGTACTCGCACACCCCTAATGGAAAGTTTCAATAAATTGAATTCAATTCCAAAACTACACTGACGTCCTACTAGAGATTTGAGTTGTTAATTTACCGTTCGTATCTTGCCGGTAATTTACTAAATACCGCCGTAAATTACCCTATTTATAATCATACCTCAATTTTGAAATGGTAATTTACCGTTGTAAAATAAGAGCGTTTCCAAATTTTGGAGCTCAGACTCAAAATCGTTTTGAGAAAAACTAGTGTATTAAACTGCTAGAGACTATAAAAGTTAGCTGCTGTAGTTCGGAGTCCAGTTTTCCCTCACCATCCCATTAGTTCGCGCTCTTTAAAGCACCTAAACTAAGAATAAAATGCTCAGAACTTAATGCGGTTTAATAGACACGTGAAAAATAAATTACCATATATTACCCACAGAACGATAATTTTTTTCCCAAAATTTGAATTGGTAATTTACCGGGTAAATTACCGTTTTTAAAAATTACGGTAAAATCACATCTCTACTTCTAGGAATAGAAAACGGGTCACCATTGTAAAAGTTTTTAATGAGGTATCATAATTAATAAATTTAAGACGGAAATGAAGTGGTTTTCCTTCGAAACTATGTCATTAGTCAAGAAAACCACTTATTTTATGCATGAAGTGCGATCCTCCTCTCAATTCAATAGTAAATTATTCACTTTTGAATTTAACTTCGAAATTGCTTTAGGACATCATTGGAATAAAATGATAAGAATTTTTTTTAAATCAGCAGTCTCGAAATGTTTTCGCGTGTGGGATGAAGTATTTGAATTTCTAAAATATATTTTTTTTCTATTCCGCTCAAGCCTTATGGAATTCTTTGAATTGAGGAAAAAAATAAGAAGAGTTTTTTATCTAGGGATTTTGCTAAGGGACTTATTAACGCTCTGCCGGCCGCTAAAGCTTATTTTCTGGGATTAGAAGAACGTTATATAAAGAGTATTCTTTATTTAGAAGTCAAATCTGCGGAAAATCTGTATCGAACTGCCGCACTAGTCTCGCCTTCCCACGAATCTTAAAGGGAGAGTCTTGAATATTCCGAGAACTGAAATTTCAAATTTAAACAAGCAAGATTGTAAAACCTCTTAACTGGGAAGGGCTTTTGACTCTTTATCTCTCGTAACACTTAACAATGAAAATGCAAAATTCTCTAAACGAGATATCTCAAAAAAGTCTTTTTCCCCCAATAGCACCACACCTGGCTGTTGATGACGAAAACAATTTGCGTTTTTGATGTTTTACCATAATTAATAACGATAATAATTGTGTTGCAAAGCCTCCACTTTATTAGATATTTAGTCTGTACCAGAAACATACAACCTGGAGCTAAACGTAAGGCTATCTCTCTCACTCTCTCGCTGGACGATGAGCGACGTGACCAAATAAAACATTTGATCCCCTTAACAGTAACGTGAACTTATTTGCTTATTTACTAAACGGAGTATTACAGAGAAGGCAATTGAGACCTAACGAGTGCATATTGCATAAAAGCCAGTAAGCCACCGATAATGAACAAAATACTAAATTTTCAAAAGCTTTTCCTAAAACATAAACAAGATAGATGAATTGACAATACGACTAGGTCCATTGACTAATTCTTAATTATATATGATTTTATTCTATATGAAATATAATATTAATAAGTAGCCAATAAGTGACATGCTACTGCAAGGCATATAAATTTTTTTGTGCTTGTTTCAAGTTTCAATTTATGTATTTTCTATTCATGATTTCAAAGGTACACATTGTTCAAGCGTTTTTATCAGGCAGACATAAATCTGAGACTTTCTTATAATTTGTCTAAGTTTCAAATAACGTTTCATACAATTTGGTAACATTGCCAATAATCAAAATTACCGTCGTTCTCGAACCCTAATTAGTTCGGTTGTTATGGAGAGCATCTTATGTTCTATCATCATTTCAATTTCTAAATAGATTTGGTAGTATGCAAAATTTGAAAGCGATATTCAATTTGGTGTTCTGGCTTTCCACGATTTTTCGCAGCTAAGAGAAACGGAAGCCAGTTGCGGGTTAGGATGAGGATGCATTACTTCCTCCTAGTTGATTTTCTCTTGATAAAATGTTAACAAAGACATTAAAAAAGTACGAGATGAGAGGCGAGAAGAATTCACCAAAAAAAAAATCACGTTGTTGGAAAACCGGAAAAAGAGGTTTCAACTTGTCACGAAAGTGATGGATAAACCCCATACACCGAACTATAGTTGGGAGAACTTAACAGGAAGGTCTAGGAAGAAAACTCCAGAACTCCGAAGCATATTATGTAGGGTTATGTGTTTGGGAATATGGGAGACAGGAGCCACAAGCAGTCTCTCACACCCATCACCACACTTCCTTTTCTCCTTCCCCATTCTTTACTCTATAACTTTCTCAAAGTTAAAAAAAATTCGTATAAACTAAGCCAAAAGTAAATGGAACGAAGTATCCAAGGTATACGAGAGTAGTGCTTTCCATTCGGAGTAGGTTCACAAATTAGGTTACGCCGCTATGCCTTTGAACCTCTCAAGCTAAAATTACGTTACAGTTCCCTTATGTATCATTTCTCATACTTTTTTCAAAAATAAATTCTTGCAATTTCATCAAACTTCACGCCTTTTGTATTTTTCCAGGTTCGAATACTTTTTCTATCAAAATTTATTCAGAGCACATACGGCTACTTGGAAAGATCCAATTACTGATTACTATTACTGATTACTAGATTACTGTTAACAGATAGCATTTCCAGGCCTAAAGCCCCCTATATTGGTTTAAAACATCCTTTTCTTTGTTTTGTAACAGTAATAATTTAAAATAATTTAAAATATTTTATAACTTGCACTCGGAAAAGGATCGAGAGACATTTGATTAGCTTTATTTTCTAAACCAGTACTCTAAGCTAACAGCCAAAAATGAAGTATGACGTGTTTTTTAAACGTAGTCTATGAAAACAATTTTTGGAAGGCTCGAGTAGCCGATTACTGATAACTCCGGGTTATTTTTGCTTATAAATCGATTAATCGATTACAGGTAATCGGATCTCCTCAGAAAAGTCCTCTTCTACGCAAACCTCGTACTATTTGAATGTCCTTACTATTTTTCAGGTAACATTAGTCAGAGAGACCAAAAACACGAGTACTGCACAACGCTATAGGCTTTGCCAGTTTAATTTATGGGTCAGAAAAGGTCCATGACAAAACTTGTTCCCAACAGAAATTCTACCTTCAATAGGCAGTTTACGAAATAGACTTATTTCTTTAAAAGCTATACAAAAAGAGGTGGTATATTTTCGTAAATATTGTCAAGTTGTGGTCATAGTTTATTTCAATACGTAATGGTATCGTTTGAAAACAGCCTTGAAAAATTACGATAATAAAGAAAGTAGTCTTTCCTTAGAATTAAGTTTCAAGGTTTTATTTAGGCCTGTGCGAATTGTGATTTTTTCAAACCGAATCGACTAGTAAATCTCCTATTCGAAGTCAGATTCGAGTACTCGTCTCGTATTTAAACAAAAATCCAATTCGAGTACTCGTTTTGAAAATAACCGCGTTGAAATTCCAAAAACCCTTGAGATATGTCATGTGACCATAGTCCCTCCCATTTTCAATCGAATACTCGTTTTCTATTAGAATTTAACCACTTGGAAACGATTACTCGGTTTAGGAAACTGTACTCTTATTTGATCGGTTATTCGAATTTCTTTTCGAATCATCGTTTTGTAATTCGAACTCTCAGTTTTCTCCGAATGGCAAATGCGATTCGTCGAATCGAATACTCGATTCGAATTAAACGAGTACCATTTGGAAATTCAAGTATTAGCACAGCTCACGTTTTTCGTTGCAATCTCTGAATTATTATCAAAATAGGATCTTAATCGACCTTTTCCACGTTGGAACTTCAGTGTCCAATCATAACCACCTAAATATTCTCGGTTTTGAGACCCGGCGAAAAAAAAGTGATATAGGCACCGCATTTATAATCATTAATAGTTCAGTTTCGCATTGCCGTATAGTAATTCTCACAACTTCGTTTTAATAGATTTTGCTTATTGTCCCTAAGCTTTCTTCCAGGCAGCATCGGCCCATCTTTCTCGGGGGATGAATAACGGGTTTTCTTAATTATGCAAATGGTGTCGCTTTAGCGCTCGCGTCCTCTTATCAACGGCTTTACTAAACCGTATAGTCTCGGGGCTACGGTTGAAGTCTTGAAGAATGGCATTTGTTGGCGCCACAGGGTCAATGAGGGAAAGCGCTGTTTCTGGCACGACGCGGGCCCCCTGTTCTAAATCATCGACTGACGAGGTGATGAACTTTTCCTTTAACTAAGGCCCTTTCAACCTCATGTGTCAAGCGATATATCACATTCAAAGATAAACGTTCATATTTCTAAGATTTAGACATTTAAAATGCGTACTTCCTATTTCGCTTTAAATTTCTATTCGGAAAAATGTAAGCAGCATGGAAAATTCCCACCTTGTTTCAATGAGATTTTCTGGGTTTTAATTGTAGTAATTGTCATTCAAACGGCACTGCTAAATAAGGAAAAATCAAAAAATGTTTCATAAATACACCTTTTGAAGTTGAGACAATAAATGTCTTAAGCTATCCTTAAAAAGAAAGGATTTTAGCATTTAATTTGTAACGCATAAGTTAAATATAAACAATACCCCAAAGAAGTCTAATCACAAATAGAATTGACCAAACTGGAAGTAAATATTACAAAAAGAAAGAAAACTGTCATAGTAGCTAGGTAACCCCAACTTGCAGTCGCCGGATCTCATCTATAATCTCTAACCCCTTTAGAAGCAAGAGAAATAACCTTTTGCACTAAATTCGTAAGAGAAATGACCTATTGAGCTAAATTCGAATTAAATTTGTTACTATACTTAATTTACGAGTTAAATTCTCGATGAAAATTGATGATTTTAGTGGTGGATAAAACCCTTGGGTTTATACAGGCTAGGTATTTTTGGATTCGAACCCGGACTATGGCACAAGTTTGCTAGTGGCTGTTCAAACGTTGAAATCCATAGTAAGTTCATCCTTACGCGGATAAAGATTTCCTGTGTCGCATAACCCTTCGGTTTTGATTAAAACATCTGAGTCACGTATACAACACATAATCCATCAATGTTTTAAACTCAATAAAATATGGATGATTTGTTTCTGATGCTTTCAGTTTATAATTAACTGAACATCGTAACAATATTTCTAACAAGTTGAATCTCACGCTCGTTTTGCACACACCCCAATCCTTGTTTGTTTAAGCTTGGGAAAGATATATAGCGTGTTCTTTAATCTAAAATGAAATTACCTTTTTTTCCCTACAAAAATATCGCTTTATTCTCAATATACGTCTACATTAATAGCTTTAATAACCACCGCCCCAATTGTAGATGTATACCGTGGTCAGTACGATACTTGGGCTCGACACGCGAATGTATTCCATGCATGCTCGAACGAACTAGGCCTACTAGAGCGCTCTATAAGTTATAGACCAGGAACCCATTGACAACTAGCCTGATAGAATTACCCCTACTCCTTATTCCTTTGTAATACCGACATCGGAGGAACGCCATTGGGATTTTAGATTAAAGGGAAAGCCTTAATAATGTCTTTTACAGAGACTTACAATTGGTAGTCGGACGTTCACCCAACTGTCGCGTTGATCCAAATGTCGGCCTTATAGGGAATTGTCATTGATTCACCCAATAGTTTGTATCCCCTATGTCTGTTTGTGGGAGATTTGTGCAAATACATCAATTCTTTTCCGATGCATCTGAACGAAACGTTTCAAATATATCGTGCATGTGGTGTAAAATTTCATTAGATAACTTAATTTTTATCGTGTATGGTTTGCAAAATCATCCACTTGCTTCCTCCGAATTGAACCTTAAACGCTCGATTCATACTAAAAAAAAAAAGTACCAAATGAACACACGGTAGGTCTATAACATCAATCTGATTAAAACTGCTATTGAAACCACTGTATGTTTTTGGCAATTGCAAGATGATGATTCTTCATACCGGACTTGGGACTTACCCTTTAAAACCTAGGAACGTATGAATTCGGCTAAAGGGAATTGTACCTCGAGAGAGAAAGGCTGAGAATAAAAAAGAAATTCGGAATTGCAAAAGGGAGGTACTAACGTGTTCGGTCGTCGTTAACCGATGACGTCACGCTCGCAATTTGGGCGGTGGCTCTACTTCTCTTTTCCCATATAGAATAAAAGGAGTTTAAATGACGAACAACGCGCCACTACGTGTACTCTCGACATATACCTCCCCTAACTCTTTTGTAGAATAACGGTCAGCAACGTAATTATTTAACGTGGGGGGAAAACCCGTCGGTCATACATTCAACTTGCCTGACCTCAAGGTTAATAACTAAGGGAAGGTTGGCTTCCAGTCTAGCAAAACATACACTCAATTTAAATCAACAGCTAATCTAGGCTTAGCAAGATATGATCCACGGTTACCATTTTAATATTGAAGTAATCAGGGTATAGATTCCATTGGAATATTTCTAATGGTCGGAATCGTATCAGACTTCAGCACAACACAATAGGTTGAATATAGGTTTATCTTAAAATTCGGCGGAGGGAGAGTAGTTCATTACATTTTTAACTAATTAATTGACGTTACTTATATTTATGTGTACTCAGTACTCACAGGGAACCAAATGTTAAAAAATTATTTTAGTTTCATCTCTAATTCACCCGTCAGTTCCACAGCTAGGCCTGCCAACCACAACTTAATCAATTATCTAGAAATTTGTTCATAATCTCTAATAGACTTCCCTTTTAAAGTAAATAAGTTTTACTAGAAAACTTAAAAAATCGATATATGGTTTCAATATAACTGCACACTGAAAGATATAGAGAAGGGTTCTCATCTTCGTATATCCTGGCTCCAGAACGGGATAATAGCAGAAGGATGACACTCTGTATAGTCTTTACACTTTAGTTATGTAACATGATTCTTCTCAGGCTCACCCTTTTTGTTTGCTCTCTCGTTCAAATTTCAGATGGGCATCGCTCCGTGGGGTGAATTCTATAACTGTTTGGTACTAATTCCTCAGCCATCAACCCACGAACCTCTTCTTGACGTGGGACGAAAATCCAAAAGCATGCCTAGGAAAAAACTTAAGCTCTAATAGACTAACTATTTTTCGGTTTAGTAACCTTGCTCCAAATGTTCTAATGTTGGGAAGAATCATGTTACAATTACTTCTGCTGGTACTTAGACTTGTCTAAGCCTTATTTCCATTAAACGTGCCTGTAGCATGGAAAGCTAAAGAAGATGTCCAACATACTGTTTAAATCTATGAAGCTTGACTTTGCGTTTTTGATTGTGTATGCATCACGAAGTTGGTTTCGTAACGTTTTATACGCAATTTGCATTCACCGAACGACTTTTCTACCGCTCTCTAATCGGTAAGGCTAGGTGTAAAATTTTCAAGCTTTCGATAATTTAGCGTAACCTCGCTGTAAGTTGGCTTTTAGTTTAGTCAGTGCCTGTAGTCCCGAATGGTAGAGTTAAGACCTTTGAGGTTTTAAATTTTTGTTAATATTCTTAATGAGATGAATATGTTTAAAGCCACCAGTAAATAGTTCTAAAAGACAATATTGCACGTGAAATAAATTTTAAAAACGTGTTTTACAAGTCTAAGAAAAATTTCAGAAATCGAGGTAAAAAGTTTAGTGTTACCCTAAGAAAAAAATTACCAGAAGCTTACATCCCGAAGAATTATATGTTAATATTATACACCTTTCTGTATATAAATTGTTTTCCAAAACAATTATTTTACATTTATTCCGTTATATTAGAAAATGTGATTAATTGCACTGATGAAACACTAATTTATCTTGAATTAAATTTAATTTCCGATTAATATTCTTTCCTCTATTTTAGAGGTTTCTTTTGAAATTAAATTTCCAAGAATTAAAAGGCTTCAGCCTCTTGGAAAATTAAATTACCCCTTCTAGTGCATCGTCACCTTTCAAAAGGAGCATGTAATGAAGAAAAATAAGACTAGACTTCAAATTAGTCGCTTGCTACTACAATAGTGATTCGCTATATTTCATTACTCAAATATTCAAGTTAGATTTCTAAAGCTATTTTGTGGGTGTTTTCAACGATTTTACGCGACTGCACCGGATTTCAGCGAGTTTTTGCGATTGCGTGTAATTTGTAGAATACGCTTCAAATGATTAAACCTGCATAAGGCTAAAATTATAAGGGTCATTGCCAAATCTCACCAGATGATTTAAATTTGAAAAGCGTTTGTTATTGACGTGAAACTTTTAATTTTTCGCAATAACACCTAGCAATATACTCTTTTTGCATTATAAAAAAATTGCCTTTCGTTTACTATTCCTAGCAAAACTAGAAATACGTTACGCGTATTCTAGGGGCATCTCCCTCCGAAACAGAATTCCCTAATTCATAAGCCGTGAAACTCTCAAAACTTTGCGGTCCAGTGGATCCATTTGAATTTTTTGTTCAATGGATGCTTCGTGACTTTTCTGAGCAGACTTTACCACATCTCGGTACTTAACATTTGACAAGTAAACTAATGACTCGAACTTCTTGTTCCCCTTTAATAACTACGTCTGAGTCTGACCTACACTAAAGGTACACCTGAAAGGTTTGAATGGGTCCTGACACCTCGATGCAGCGGGGGGAATAAGGTAAATAAGGTAAAGGATAGTCGGAAGCTGTGGGCTATAGGTTCCCAGAGTAGAGAGAGGGGGAAAGCTTCACAGCGGGGAAAAGCCAAGTGAGAGTTCGCTGTTCTGCTCCAACCGTCTCATTCCAAGCACGGACCTTGGGCCAAAAACGCCTGGGAGGGAAAAAAAAGAAGCGGGATCGAATCATACATCACTTAACAGAGCGAGAAGGAGCCTTTGTAAAGAGGTAGGACAATAGTTCCAATTCACTCGCCACCATTCTAGTTTATACCCATTCCTAAGTTGCTGAAACAACCCACGAAGGACTGTTACGGACTAAAATGGTTTAATTCTATTGTTAGTAATAATTCTAGCGTGTTTCGGCATTTGATTATTTTGGTTAATGGCATGCCGCTTTAGAAAAATTACGCTTTTACTTGTTAAAACGAGGAATAAGGCTTCGGGGCTTCAAAGTACCGAGAATTTCTATTGGTTGCATCGAGTTTATTTCAATTAACTCACCTGAAACGTCGAAATTCCAGAAATACTTAACATCTCCGAATTTATTGTTATGGCCTTTGATTATTTTAATTTGAACATGCAGAGACAGGTATTGCTATCCAAAAATTAAGCTTGCACTTGTTACAACACCGAATAAGACAATAGGAATGTGAATTACTGAGGTATTTTGCCTAGACAGTCTTAAAAAAAGGCATTTTCTCAATTATCAATCTTGCAATTGAGCGAACATTTTTGTAATCGAGACAGCATGAAGTTTATTTTCAAGTGTAACGTTTCGTTTCAACGCGTAATTTTTGATAAATGTTTAAGGTTAGTTCAGAAAAAATAGATAAAACTGTAGAGAAGTTTCCATTCATCGCTAATGAAACATAAATGAAAAGATAAGAAAAAGCGAGCAAAATGTAGTCGTATAGGATAGAATTGATAATACTGTTATTTCTAAACATATCAAAATCAAACGAGTTAGTGCATGATGTGCTTAAATCCGTGTAAATTAAGATAGTAATAGTATAATAAAAATATTTAAGATAACAAGAGGCTTTATTTTCCCAAGGGCACCGCATAATAAGCATCTAGCGTTTAAGTCAACTTCGCTTGCAAAATTTCAGTCAATCAGTGACTGGATGAAGTTAGTTCAAATGACTATTGTCCGACTCCTTGGAAGCTCAGTCTGTACGGAGCGAGCTTAGACCCCGTAAAAAACCGCAACACGGCTAACTCTTGGTTTTCTCTTACTGTTTCCCTTAAGGGTCGCAATCTAGGCGATTAATGTTCGGAAGTGGTAGTGTAGAGGCATGCGGCGAGAACTCCTGAAAGCTCCAACGTCATTTTTAAAACGGTAGCTTCCGTAAAGAGAAACAATCTTCTTCATCACAGCTTCTTCCGAAAAAAAAACCCCTCAAAACTTCCTAGTTTTCCCAACTTTTTCCCCAAATGAAAGAAATACAACCGTTATACGCCATAGAAATACCAAGACACTAATCGAAGTGAGCAGGTAGAAAAAAAAAAGATAAAAATACATTGATTTCTGCAATCAGTTCCTAGAATTGAACTTCCGTATCCTTGGGGATTGATTGCGCATCAGATTCTTTTTCAAACGACGCTTTTTTATTTTTTGGATGGTGAAATACTAGGCCTACTGGTTCATAGAAATTGCATTGAACATTTGACTCCCTAGAAGCGTGCTTATGTCGTAAACATTACTGTTCAGCGGGAGAAACATTTTTACAGACGCTCGTAGAGATTGCATTGAATTTATATTTCCTAAATCGCCCCTTTCCCCGTGAACACTTTTAATATACTATGCTTATCCTGCAAACTTCTAAATTGGGCTGTTGGGTAAATTTCATTATCCTATGAGAAGTATTATATTTTTGACATGGCTATTAGAGATGCGAAATTACCGTAATTTTTAAAAACGATAATTTAGAAAAATAACAATTCCGTTCTGTTGGTAATTTGCGGTAATTAATTTTTTCACGTGTATATAATCAACTAAACCACGTTGAATGTGAGCACTTTATACTTATGCGGTTCATCTCGTTAATGCCACCATGGTAACACCGAAAATGCTAAAGACTATTATTGCTTAGCCATTGCGGGTTACGCATTTTCATTTTTGCAGTGTCAATTGCAGGGTTTTAAACCCAAACGTGCAGCTAGACTGGATGCTAGTCTGTAAAATATTTTCGCTATAAAGCCAATGTGAGAGTATTTCAAAAGCGTCTTTCGTTACTGTTATACATAAATAACTGAAAACGCAATGGTCATTCTCGGAAGATGTTTGCAAACAATATCACCAGTGGCACATTTTTTTTTAATATATTCTTGCGGAATGTAAACCTTGCACGCTTCGCCGAGTGATTTAGGCCTAGTTGGCGAAGAACTATGGAAAAGCTTAACTAGACTCTTTTTCGTTTGGGTCTGCTGGAGAAATGCGAAATAAGTTCACCTTGTATACTAGCATAATGGAAAACATTTTTGGGTCACTCCTCATCTTTTACGGACTGTTTTTTTATCCAAAGTGAAAGGAGAGCTTTAAAGGAGTTTTTTTTAAACTGGTCGAGCTATGAGCCGTCTCGCTTTCTTTGTACGTATCAAATGTCTGTTTACGCGGCCTTCTCAAGCGAGAAAATACTCTTTTCGTTGTTATTCCGCGCCTCTGTTTTTATGTCGATACCGATAGAAGCCGTCTAGGTTCGTCCAAGGCTTAGCTTAAGAAAATTCCATTTTCTTGTTTTGAGTTTCTCGACGGCTAGCGTGTCTTTTCTCCTGACTTTCAAGTCCCGCGTTTTTATACCATAATATATACAGGGTGTTTCCAATAAGAATAAAGAAAAGTGTTTCAGAAATAGCATCAGGTGTCCAACACCAAGCTACGTAGATATGAACCCCCAAAACTAGGTAATAATCACATCTCAAAAAAAGGTTTAAAATTAGTTTAACCATTTCATTAACTACTGATCTACTAGCCTACTACGGAGTTGTGTAGAGTAAATAACAATCAGAACTTAAAAGCTGGTTTAAAAATAATTTAACCTTTTCATTAGCCACTAAACTACTGTGGTTTCCACCATTTTCCTGGCAAGGCCTCAAATATTATTTCGTCAAGAAATTTTGTTAGATTTTCTGACAGTCATTTTTTAATATGACCGCAGATTCAAACCACAAATCACGCATCGCTTGTATAGAAAGTTAACCAGCTCAGTAAACATCAGCCAACCGGATGTTAGTTTCTTTTCTGACAGTCATATTTAAAGTTCGAGGTATATTTGAACAAAGCAACCTATGGGACATACTGAACCAGTACATTTAGCGTCATTCAAATTGATTTAAACGTATGGAAGTTATTGCGTGAAGCAGGTTTTTTTCTTTCACAGTACAGCGCGGCACTAAACACCGCTGTGAGGTAAGCTATCGTTGACAAGGAAATTGCATAGCACGAAGCTAATCCACAGCACAAGGTGATAGAGCACAACTAGCTTTATGAGTCACCAATATCAAGATAGTATAAAAAGGTCTAGTGCGGAATTGCTGGCAGCCATTTTAATAGGCTCGTTATTTTTACCACTCAGGCTACAAATGGGAAACATATCTCATGTTTATAAGAGATAATTTTCCGGGAAAAAAATCAATAAACTGGGTACTGTAACATCTTGTACGGTTCCAGTACTATGGATTTTCTTCGTATTATGTAATTCCAGTATAAGCAGTATACATCTACGCTCTAATTTATGAACTTCAACTTATCGATATAATACCGGTGTTTCGGTTAGTGGTTCAAGCAACATAACGATTTTCTCTATTTCTGATGTTGTTTAAAACTCTACGAGTGGGAAAAAACATCGTTGCAATTCTTCAACATAATGTTAAACATTTAAAGTATCATTGCAAGTTGTTTTTACTTTAAAAATTCATTAGTAAACCGTAAATTTTTAGTTTCGACAATTTGTCTGAAGAAACACCTAATATACTTTTTTGGGAATTTGCAAGATGATCATGCTTAATATTGATTTGGAAATTCTATGGATATTGACTTCATTAAGTGGCTTTTCAAATACCTATATTTGGAAAACTATCGGTGTTTTATTTCAAAGATACGACAGTTATTGGCAAACAAATCGACAGGGGAGACGTTCAGCTGCAACCATTAACGTTATTATAACGTAGAAACGGTTTAACGAATATATCCCTCTATGTTAGAGTTGATTCTGATATAACTAATATTTACGTAAAAGAATCGAGTCCCCAACCGCGGAAACCGCGATATATTTAGTACTGAGATGAAATTGGGTCTTACCTTTGCCGCGAACGAAGAATAAGGTTCGTCGAATAGCAACCATATTTTTGGTTTTACCCTTTGCCAGCAGGACAATTTACCCGCCATATAGTCCTCCTCCATGCCGAATTTCCTGGCTAGTTCCTCGTCGCACAATTTGTCGGCGTCGATGTCGAGAGTGTCCAGGATAGCCAGGGTGGCTTTTGTGTCGCGATGGACGGTGTATGTCATCCAACAACAAGGCTCGACTTGGTTGGCGTCCAAGCCCCAGAATTCTAGTTCCTCCTCAAAGAGAGGCCCGCACACGTTTGTCGGGTAGTGCAATTTACCAGTCCGATAGTAATTTAATATTTGCGCGAAGACGCCCGGATGTCGGTCGAAGAAATATTCGTTCAGTACCGGATCGTAATTAGCCAAAGCTTCGGTCAGCCTGGACAGTCTAGTGGCCGGAATCTTTTTAAGAGTGGCCTTGTACGTTTCGAAACGAATGCCGCCGATGTTGAGAATGACCCTGTTTTCGAGGTCCATGGTGCCCCGGTTGAAAGACGGCGTATGGTACATGACGCTCCCTGCGACTCAAGACGACCGACACGCTCGGCCCCACACGAGTTGGTCCGAGAGCGCAGCGAGGACGCCCCGTCGAAGAACGAGTTCGCGACACGCGGCCACCTTCTCTTGCAGCGCGAGGGTGGATGGAAGGTCGCCGCTGGAACTGGGAGGACACGCGCGTCGCCAAAGAGAAGACGGCTCATAGCCTACCGACAATTTCGAACCCGAACTCGCGCGAACACAACATGACCACCGCGAAGTATTCCAAGGGAAACTGATCAACATGGCGCTGCCCAGAGAAGTCCAATTTTCTTCCAACAATATTTTTTGGATAACGATCTGCAACGACATGAAATACAACTTTAGTAAACTATCACTGGAACGGCGTCATCTACCATACAATTAATCCTTATAATAATTAAACTCTTTCGGCAACGAAACTGGAATCGATCTATATTAAAGTAATTACGTAATATGCCAACCGTTCAATACTTAAACTTTTATTTTTATTAAGTTTTAAATTATGCACTACGTATTTAATTCTTTCTTTCCAAAATAATTTTGGGTTAATAATATTGCGATTTTAACCAAAAAGTTATAGGTTAAATTAACTTAAGAACATTGCTATAAAATAAAATTAGTGTTATTTTTGTAGAATTTGTAAACCAATAAAATGAGCCAGCGATAGATTTCATCGATGTCCACTCCCTCATTACACCATCTATACCGCCGCGCGGCTTTGTTTAAGCCCGGCTAGATAATCTTGCCAATGTAAACTCTTAAGGGTTAATACGAAATTCTACAGGAACAGTAGCACGTGAGATGCTACTACTCTTGCATCTTAAATGAAGTACAGCTTAACTTAAGATGCTGGGCTTACATGCCTTTAGAGTTCAGGCAAGCCAATATTGTCTCTAAGCAAAATCTTGTAATTCAGTCCAACATGAAAGCCACATCAATGCCATTTTTACTAATCATTAAATGAGAATATGATCCAAGTTTATTATTACTTCTATTATATTTGTAATGCGCTATTAAGGATATTGTGCTTTGGTATACCATGTAATTTTCGTGCTCACGTTGCGTGCATACCCTAAAACGGAAAAGCTCTGAAGGGGAACTGAGCCCCATTGCATACAGGTCTCTTCATCGCATGTTTTAGGCTCATTTTGGATCCTAGGCTGCACGATATGTGCTAGATCCCAATTTTTAGCCAAAAGTACTCTTTGAAATTACTAAAATTTATTTTCTTCACTCCCGTATAATATTCTTCCTCTACATCTTAATATTTTACTTTAAATTTTGATACCGGACGCACAGCTTCATTAGCCATCTCCTGTCAACATTTAATCACGGCCAAGCGGATTACTTTTCATTAGGCAGGCATTTTTTTTACATCGAAGGAAGGGGAAACTTGATACATCTTTTAAACAGGTAACTTAATACATAAAAATATAAATTTAATTAAACTTCACCGCACTTGTGTACTAACATTACAGGTATCATATTAGTATACAATACACCCGGAATATAACGCCAGGTTATGTTTGGTTAGTTGAACCGCAATAGTATTAGGCCAGGTAAAGTAAGGTTTAGTTATTTCCACTCCAATAGTATTAGGTCATGCAGGTACGGTTAGGTTTAGTTATTTCCACTTCAACAGTATTAGGTTAAGTACGGTTCGGTTTGTTTTGGTTATTTGAACTTTAATAGTATTAAGTCCGGTAAGGTTAGGTTAGGTTGAACCTCCGTAGTATTAGGTCGGGTAAGGCTATATTATGTTTGGTTATAGAACCTCGGTAATATTAGGTCGGGTTGGGCTATATTATGTTTGGTTATAGAACCTCGGTAATATTAGGTCGGGTAGGGCTATATTATGTTTGGTTATAGAACCTCGGTAATATTAGGTCGGGTAGGGCTATATTATGTTTGGTTAAAGAACCTCGGTAATATTAGGTCGGGTAGGGCTATATTATGTTTGGTTATAGAACCTCGGTAATATTAGGTCGGTAGGGCTATATTATGTTTGGTTATAGAACCTCGGTAATATTAGGTCGGGTAGGGCTATATTATGTTTGGTTATAGAACCTCGGTAATATTAGGTCGGGTAGGGCTATATTATGTTTGGTTATAGAACCTCGGTAATATTAGGTCGGGTAGGGCTATATTATGTTTGGTTATAGAACCTCGGTAATATTAGGTCGGGTAGGGCTATATTATGTTTGGTTATAGAACCTCGGTAATATTAGGTCGGGTAGGGCTATATTATGTTTGGTTATAGAACCTCGGTAATATTAGGTCGAGTAGGGCTATATTATGTTTGGTTATAGAACCTCGGTAATATTAGGTCGGGTAGGGCTATATTATGTTTGGTTATAGAACCTCGGTAATATTAGGTCGGGTAGGGCTATATTATGTTTGGTTATAGAACCTCGGTAATATTAGGTCGGGTAGGGCTATATTACGTTTTGTTATAGAACCTCGGTAATATTAGGTCAGATAGGGCTATATTACGTTTGGTTATAGAACCTCGGTAATATTAGGTCAGGTAGGGCTATATTACGTTTTGTTATAGAACCTCGGTAATATTAGGTCAGGTAGGGCTATATTACGTTTGGTTATAGAACCTCGGTAATATTAGGTCAGGCAGGGCTATATTATGTTTGGTTATAGAACCTCGGTAATATTAGGTCAGGTAGGGCTATATTATGTTTGGTTATTTGAACCTCTATAGAATTAAAATAGTAGAAATTAGCTCAGGTGACGTAAGGAAAGGTTAGGGTATGATGATCTATTTGTACTTCATACCGAGGAAAACTGTTCAAAACACTGCTCTCTCCCAAAAACAGCAGCATCTGTTTCTAAAACATAAGTTTTGAACTATGCCGTTGTACTTTTGGAACCGCTGTTGCTATTTCGGGAACTGCGCTACAAGGTACTACACCCTTTACCACGGAGAAATTTTATCGGAGCGCGTTACATTGAGTTCAATATTGGTCCGTTTTGGCAGATTACTAGCAGGCAATGGAAAACGGCATCATGTTGCAGAGTTATCACTAAATTTTCTTATAAACAATTTCTTGTTTCTACCCCTGAGCGCTGTAAATTTTGTGGTCAGTTTGACGGACCACACGATAGGCAGGAGTTGAGGGAGCAAAAAATAAACGAGCATTCTAAGAGATCTGTGATGTTTACCATTGCAATGCAGAATCGGCTCGATATATATTAATCAAAAATGTCTTGATTAGAATCAAGACCTTAAAAGTATCGATAAGACTGAGGTTATCAATTGTCTGAAGGATCAGATATTATTTTTTCTTTTTAATTGAAACTTAAATGCATGCTTAAGAAAAAACAACGTTCCATTACCGTTTTCCGTTGAAATAAATTATTTTACTGGTAATCAATTTCAAAAATTTACTTATCTCGGCTTTTCGACCACAATTCCATTCCCCGAAAACATTTTATCATTACATTAATTACCTTTGGGAGAGTACGTGTATGGTTTTCGTTTTAAAAGGTTCCTAAAGACGTTACATCCCCATTCGTGACCGGCACGCTTCGCAGTGGAACATTTTAATTATTCTAAAACCAATGGCGCCAAATTCAATAGGGACAGTAACATTTTTACTCGCGGTTTTGCAAAATGATGTAATATCAAGTGTACTTTAGTGAACCGTCGTATTGTTCTTTTTCATAGTTCAGGGCATGATCAGTGTTACTGACCAATTTCTCTATCTAGTTTCTAACAATGGTTAGAGCCTATTTGATAGGGCACGGCACAACGTTATATACATTTGTAAATTCTAAGTAGCACAAAAGGAAAAAGAATCCATTTTTTTATATTTTGGTTTCAAATAAATAAACTCATGATAGTAGTTATAACGAACAGAAAGTCAAGGGAATGGCACCGGTAATGAGCAGCAAAAAGAGAGGAAAGTTTGCTTCAAGGTAGCAGAGGGACATGGTAGTGAAAAAAGTAATCTAGAATTTTGTTCGTTCAAACCTTATTATATCATGAAAAATTCAAGTGAGGAGGCGGCAATACCTAGAAAGATTGATTTTGGCAGATAACAGCGAAAAAATTATGTTCTACACACACTAGGACTATGGGAGAGTTTCTGGGCCGCAGGTCGCACATGATGAAATTTCAACTCCAGTTTACATCAATTCTCCCTGGTCGTACTAGTAGCTGGTTAAGCTATAGTTTGCTCAGGTTCTGTTAGTCTCGAAAGGGTTATATAGTCCTTGTAACTCTTAAAAGGTTGTTGTCATGGCTAAACAGACCGCTATTACAGTTTTTATTGTTTTATGGGTTATTTTGACACGTTATCTCCCAAAAGTAATTAATGTAATGATAAAATGTTTTCGGGGAATGGAATTGTGGTCGAAAAGCCGAGATAAGTAAATTTTTGAAATTGATTACCAGTAAAATAATTTATTTCAACGGAAAACGGTAATGGAACGTTGTTTTTTCTTAAGCATGCATTTAAGTTTCAATTAAAAAGAAAAAATAATATCTGATCCTTCAGACAATTGATAACCTCAGTCTTATCGATACTTTTAAGGTCTTGATTCTAATCAAGACATTTTTGATTAATATCTGTTCCTTCAGTCTTCATTTTAATTAAGAATGTTAAGAAACTGTTTTACATTTTCAAAATCTGCACTAAGCAGAAACATATATAAAGGGGACCATAACTTTAGCTCAAACAGACGTTTATTTATAATGATACTTCAAAAAAAACTTAAATCAATAAAAGTTTGTATTCTTATTGTAATTAACCTAATTCAATTTCGTATACCCTTAAAACAAAGACGATCCGAAATTGTCAATTTCAACTTTTTTGTAGCATAAACTAACGTCTGTTTGATATTAAGCTTAAAACCTTAAACAAAAATGGTCGGGGCTACCCTAAAAGTTCAAAAAGATGATCCAAGATTGTTAATATGCCTAAAAAGTGCCATCTTCAAAATATGTAGTCGGGGAAAAGAGAGCGCGATCGAGTGGGCTATGCAAGTGGTTGGAAGTCGCGGGGTTTGGGACAGGGATAAGGGAGTTGAAATGGATTGGAAATGATGATGGGCGACCTGCGGCACCGTATCTCTCCCAATGTACCTCGCGCACGCCCCTACCCTTCGGTAGGCGATTGCTAAGTGCTGCCGCGTACCGCCATTTTATATGTATGAGAACTAGCTTCTATTTTGAAGAAAGAGGGAGCGCCCTTTACAATTTCGTCCAGTACGACCCTACCTAACCGCTGAGGATGCTGGAAGGACTAGGTTGCCGTAGGTGGGGGTACACAGGCAACGCTATAGATATGGAGGTTTCCACTCCATTCCTCTCTCCTTCAAGGTTGGGACTCCAGGCATAGCCAACTCCATCACGCACTCGACAACGCAAAGCAACTCGCACCAGCGTATGAAATAAGGCGGTGACACAGGGCAAATGACCAGTTTAAAAATTGCCTGGTCCAGTTCAAAAATTAATTCGGTGGGGGGGGGGGGTCAGTGGTCCACGAGAAAACTAAGAAAGTTCAAGGGTAATCAGACTCCACACATTAAAATTCTAATATTTTAATTATCCACTTCTTTAGTTTAGCAGACGACGTGCTCTGGTCAATGGTCACGGACCAGTTTATTCATACCAAGTCAGGAAATTCGCTGGCCTAATGTCCAGTTTAAAAAATGCTTATTTGGTCACGGACCAGAAAACTTACGTAAACGCGACGCGAATGACGAAAACTACGTATTTTCCGACTGAGGAGAGGCGAAATAGCCCGGCCTCCTTTTACGTCCCCCCTTGTACTTTGAAAGTAGGACTGGGACTATGGCGCGCGAATACTTAGGCATCTTATACCTTCTCCCTAGTAAACTAGATATCGCTTCTTGGAAAAACTTTATATAACTAAAACCATGAGTTTAAAACATATGTTCCATAAAAAGCTTCATACAACTTTTGGAAAACAAATTTCAGCACCCACAAGTATCTACAAGCACCCACAAGTACCTACAAGTACCTACATGTACCTACAAGTACCCACAAGTACCAACAAGCAACCACAAGTACCCACAAGAACCCACAAGTACCCACAAGAACCCACAAGTACCTACAAGAACTCACAAGTACCTACAAGCACCCACAAGTACCCGGGACAAGCACCCGGGGCAAGTACCCACAAGTACCCACAAGCACCCACAAGCACCTACAAGTACCCGGGACAAGAAACGGGGGCAAGTACCCAAAAGCACCCACAAGTACCCACAAGCACCCACAAGCACCTACAAGTACCCATAAGTACCTACAAGCACCCACAAGTACCTACAAGCACCCACAAGTACCTACAAGCACCCACAAGTACCTACAAGCACCCACAAGTACCTACAAGCACCCACAAGTACCTACAAGTACCTACAAGCACCCATAAACACCCACAAGTACCTAAAAGTACCCATAAGTACCTACAAGCACCCACAAGTACCTACAAGCACCCACAAGTACCTACAAGCACCCACAAGCACCCACAAGTACCTAAAAGTACCCACAAGTACCTACAAGCAACCACAAGTACCTACAAGCACCCACAAGTACCCACAAGTACCTACAAGCACCCACAAGCACCCACAAGCACCTACAAGTATCCACAAGCACCTACAAGCACCCACAAGTACCCACAGGCACCCACAAGTACCCACAAGAACCCACAAGTACCTACAAGCACCCACAAGTACCTACAAGCACCCACAAGTACCCACAAGTACCTACAAGCACCCACAAGCACCTACAAGTATCCACAAGCACCCACAAGTATCCACAAGCACCTACAAGCACCCACAAGTACCCACAGGAACCCACAAGTACCTACAAGCTCTCACAAGTACCCACAAGAACCCACAAGTACCCACAAGAACCCACAAGAGCCCACAAGTACCTACAAGTACCTAAAAGTACCCACAAGTACCTACAAGTACCTAAAAGTACCCACAAGTACCTACAAGTACCCACAAGAACTCACAAGTACCCACAAGAACCCACAAGTACCCACAAAAACCCACAAGTACCTACAAGCACCCACAAATACCTACAAGCACCCACAAGTACCTACAAGCACCCACAAGTACCCACAAGCACCCACAAGTACCCACAAGAACCCACAAGTACCCACAAGTACCTACAAGCACCCACAAGTACCCACAAGTACCTACAAGCACCTACAAGCACCCACAAGTACCCACAAGAACCCGGGAAAAGCACCTACAAGAGCTCAAACGCCATGTTTTTCTTGCTTAATATCCCTCTAACGGCGTGAATCACGACAAAAACGCCGTAAGTCCAATATAAAATTAGGGCTTAAATGCGTGTCTCTAACAGTGGTAAAACGCCGTAATTCCAATACCCAAAACAACGTAAGTCAAAGTATGTGTTAATAATGATAAAAATCAATACTTAAATTTAATTGATCTTAATGAAACTAAGAAAAGGCACATCTATGGACTGTTATCTTTCATTTAAGATGGTTCCCAAACGTAACGAATGAATAGTTTTCTTTATACACGATCCCAATTAAGGTCATTTTTCAAAAAAATCTCATGTTATCTCTATGGTAGAATATTGTATCTTTCACCAAATGTCGGATTAATTTTATGGATTCTAAAACCACCCTTAACAACTTTTTTCTTTATAGAATTAACTATTAAATGGATCTCTATGAAATTTTAACCACATAATTAGGGCCCAAATTTTAGTTCACTGGCAAAATTTCAAAGCTGCAAACACAATACGAAAAAAGTTACGGCCAATCAAAGAACCCTCCTTTAGCATTAGAGGCAGTATCAAGTCTTATCTAAGAGAGCGACCGCTCTCCTAGAATTAATAAATGCTGGCAGACATGTAGTGATAAATGGAAAACGGCATTAGAGGTAGAGATCGGTCTCAGTGCATTATTTTAACAATATAATATTCTCATCTTATTGCTAGGGAGAGGAATGATGACAGGGCCGAATCAATAAGCGATATCTAGTTTACTAGGGAGAAGGTATAAGATGCCTAAGTATTCGCGCGCCATAGTCCCAGTCCCCCTTTCAAAATACAAGGGGGACGTAAAAGGAGGCCGGGCTATTTCACCTCTCCTCAGTCGGAATATACGTAATTTTCGTCATTCGCGTCGCACTGACGTGAGTTTTCAAAACCCAAAGAGATGCTGGTTGTAATTTAGAGGCGGGTATTAACTCCGGATCTACGTTTGGAAATTAGGCGAAATTTACCTTCTCCCTAGTGAATTAGCTATCGCTTCTTGGCCGAATATAGTACAGTTCTTGGAACTATTTCTTAGAATTGATTATATCAGTCTAACACCGACACCTTTTTTAAAAAAAATCCAATTAGGTTAAATTTTGGTTCATTTATATACGCTGCCGTGAAAAATGATGCGTTTCCCGGTTGCCGCTCCGGAAGAGACTAGAGGCAGTCAATGAGGAGACGAAAAAAGAGCGAAGGACGCATTTACTCAATAAAAATAAATCGACGATGTTTTCGGATGAATATCGACTTTTACATTTTTTTCTCCCAGCCCCTCACCCTCACTTTGCTTTCTGTCTTTCTTTCCATTCTACGTTCGAGAATTGATAATGCACCGCCGTAATATTGTATACGAATCGTTTCTATGGCAACTTGGTTGGTAACAAATAATGTTAAGACAACAATGCAAAAACTGCATTACAAAATAGTGTGGTAGCTAGGCCCGCAAAACCCTTTATTGTCTTGGGTTCTCCACATACCTTTCTAAAAAAACCTTTCCCACTTTTATTAGACCTACTAACACGTATTATAAAATAGATGCAAGCGAGATATAAATTTGTTCGCACGTTGTTGATTAATAAAGACTTCTTAAAGACGTTTTTAAAAGAATTGGGTCATAATAATCATACATGATCAAAAAGAGATAAGAAATCATTATCTCAACATTCCTTTAAGAACAATTTACTCTTTAATAAGAGGTTCTGCTCAATCAGAGCTTTAAACTACACAATCAATAACAAAATACCCAGATTAATATGTATCTTTCCGTTTATGATTTTTTGAAGAACATCGAACGTTAAAAAATTTAAAAACAAGGATAAGAATAACAGTGGGAGAATGAGAGTTTAACTCAAACAATAGGACGAACTGACTAAGTAGTAACATTAGAATGAACAAGTAGAATGGGTTTTTTTCGCAACAATTGTCTTTCAAATGTTACTATTTAAACTTTTTTTTTTGAAGTAAGGTTTGAGCAAATCTAAAATTTGTCATAAGCCCGGTGAAGACTGGTCATTCTGCAAACCAGCGCATTTACGAGCAGACCAAAAGAATTCAAAATTAATTAGAGCTTTTCGAATGACTAAAAAAGTTATTTGAAACTGACAACTGAAACAAAAGTAACTTTGCATCCCAATTACTAATAACGATGAGACTGACAAACTTTTCATTTTTCATTTGTTCTCGACATTAACATCCTTTAAACGTATTAAGCTAATCGAAATTTCCTTAGCATTAGTTCAAGCAACCCTAATTTGAACTTCTCGAATTTTTCTGTAAGCTTTGCGATATAACAAAACATGGTCTACTTGCAACACACGGTTTAAAATTTTTCCGTTCGGTTGTTTTTCGAATATTATTTTTTTGTGATTATAAGTGGCCTTTTTCTTTGAAGAAAAATATCTTGCCAATTTACTACTAAAATCTTTGAAACTAAATTGACACTTGCGGACGAGGTGACGAACTGTACGTCGTAATACGAAACGTTAAAAGCGATTGTGCAGTCAAAACATGTGGCATACTAAACAAGAGAAATTCAGCGTCATTAACGAGTGTCAAGGTGCTTTAAGTTCTTTACTAAAATTGAATAAGTAAGGATTATGACCGTACAAGGTTCGTACGAAATTTTTACATTGAAAATCCCTGACTATTCCAGGTTATCCCTGACCATTTTAAGTAAGTGTTTACCAGAGCCCACTTCATCACACCTGGCTCGTATTTGGCATTGCTCGAAGGAATCTTAGTTTGATATACCAAACGAAATCCCTGACTTCTTAGGAAAAGTTTTTAAATCCCTGAATTATACCCGACTTTTACCCCTATTTTCCATATCCCTGACTTACCCAGGTTCCGTACGAACCCTGCCGTGGCTTTTTCTCTGTTGGGTTTATTTTAGCAACGCTACGTCACACGTTTTTGGGGCGTTGTTAAACTTGTTCCGTCTCGATCAAAATTGCGTCTGCTTCATCATATTCAAGCAGCTCGCAAATTCCCAAGCCTTAACCAATTTCGTTTAAATTGTATTAATCTCGAAAGTATTGGGCTATTTAGAAATCAAATTAAATGATTTCTAGTAATAATAATTATCTCATAATTTTGACAATTTTGAAAATATTTCCTGAATTATCTCGCAAACACTTTCTATTGCTCGCTTACAATTTATCAGTCGCCATTAAAAATGACGTCTTGACACGATTGCGCATTGACACGGTGTGATCAGTGTCTCATGGATGTGCAGCGTGTCGCAGAAACCGGAAGTTCATAAAACAGTACACTTAAAAAATTGGTCTCCCATTTGCGCAGCGATACGTACGCAGTTACAAAACGTAGCCATTAATAAACAAGTTCAGTTTTCTTATTTACGACGAGTATATACACTATACCAGGATAATTTGAACAAATCTACTCAACTTATCCTATAATTTCCATAAATTCCTTTACTGACCTGAAACTTTCATATCTGAGGCTGCAAAAATCACTCCCCCTGTGTAGCTCCGTTGTCGTTTGCTAAAATTAACGCAGTTTTGGGGAGTTTGACAGTCGCTTTATGGACTAGCTAATCTTTCGGGCTCCTATAACTCGCGCTTGATTTTAAATTCCACTAATTAGCCCTGCCGGTACTTTCGCATTTTCTCGTTAAACGAAGCTCTCTAATTTGTGCCACCCGAGAACTAGATTGCGGCCAAGCTAAAGTTATTAAAAGCTTTCGTGCGAGACCACCCATCGGTACGGGTTGGCAGACGACAAATTATCTACAAGTGATTATGTATATTTTTTAATCTTTTTATATTTAAGGCAAAAATAATTTTAAATATAATTGCTTTTTTTATGAAAATTTTTCGTCTCGATTTTGCCTATTATAATTTTTTAAAACAGCATTCAGAGTTACCGATTCAAAACTACTCTAAAAAAGCAATATGATTTAAAGCAAAATGAAAAAAATCTCGTTTATTTCTATATTTCTCGCGCATGCGAAAATAATGTCATAAAAATTTAGGACTTTATGGAAATGTATAATATATTTAAAAAAAAAACGTGAAACATTGAAAAATAACTTTAGTAAAATCCTTTTACGGACACGTTTTTTAAAATATATTCCAAAGACATGTTTGCTTCCCTTGATGTTTTTTGCCTTAGTAAATACAGGGTGCTTCAAAAAGGGTGGTAGGATCGAACTCCAGTGGGTCGATTTTTAGTCAAAAATAATAATTATGACAACCCTGATTAAGTTACGATTAGAGTGTTTTTCGGAGCCCTTAATTAAATTAGCATGTTTGTTTTAGTTTCTTACCTCTAAATTTTAAGGGGGCATCCGTAAAACTCTCTAATATTAACTTTTTAATGATGGCAATTAGAGCAAAATATCATAGAACATTTTAGACTCAAAATTGTCCAAATATAACGCAATAAAAACTTCGGAACACTCTGTATATGCCATGCAGAGAAGGCGAGGTTCGACATTGACTTCAGAATTCAATATAAATTATACAAAAAGTGGAAATATTTCACTGTAAGGGGTATTTATTCGCAGGATGGCACGGTTTTTATGGTAATAGTACTTGCAATAGTACGCGTGCCTCAGATCTCCGATCTAGCAATACTGGCAATTCCGAGAATGATAATTATCTCAAATCTTCATTATTTTAAAAGAAAAGAATATTTGCTAGACAGTGCACCTCGAGTTTTTACTTAAAGAGACAAGACTCCATATTAAAAGTTGTACTTCCAAGTGAAAGGCAGTGTTTTACTATGCGCGAAATGTACATTATTTGATTTAATTATCCACATTTTGAGAAACTAAAATATTAATAGGCCAAAAATTTAAGATTAGCGCATCGCCATGTTCCTCTACTCTAGACACGTGTTAAGAAAGAGCCAATGAAGTAAATTATACTGAAAAGCCTCATAATTAGTTACAAATCTTAGACCCACATTTCCTGATGTTTTTAAGTTCATCCCTAAGCGAAGGATTAATTTATTTTACTTAAAACACCTTTTGTAAAAATTATAATAAAAATTTAAAAGTAATTTTCATTTTAAAAGCGGGTTTTATGTTACCTAAAGTTAAAGCGCTATGTCAGGACTAAGAAAAACGTCTGTGCACCTCTACTTCTCATTTAAGCGAAAGTAATTTATTTTTAATTAGTAAAAACTAGGCCTACCCGGGTTTTTGGATTTTGCTATATTCAAAATAGACCTGAATTATTAGAGTGAAAAAAAATTTAAATCAGGTTTGGTTAAATACAAGCCGTAAAGATAAAGAAAACTTTGAAGGACCAAAGTACCGAAATATACAGGGTGTTTTTGAAAAGTCCATTAATAATAAAACTTGGGATTGGCTTGACATACTTCTACACATTTCATACCCTTCTGCTGAGTAAAGTTACAAACCTTTTTTAGATTGAAGGCTATTGAAATTGTCTTATAGTTCTAAACAAGCTGGTTACTCTGTTTGAAGTCGTACTCCATTTTTCCGTGTTTTAGAGGCCAATGTTTGGGGGGGGGCATATCTCCGTAACCAAATGTGGTAAACTCCTTGTTCTTTGATACTTTCCACCTCAGTCTGGCCCAACAAACACGCTCCTTCATTATTGATGGACTTTTCAAAAACACCCTGTATGTGTATTAGATTTATCAATCAGATAAAATCAACAGTAACGGATGAAAAATTATAAATTTATTCAAGACATCTTCGGATATCTTCAACATTTTTCTCGCAATTTTTCCAGATTTAACCGTTCTGCCGTTTCTTAATTTAAATCGAATTGGTGGAAACGCAAAACCGAAAATGGTGCTCGAAAAAATTTCGTAACGTTTTGATAACGAACGTCTACTGCTAACTACCGATTGTCTCCTGCTTTCATCGCGTTGCTATTTTATCACTTAAATAAGCTTATCGGAGCCTTTAAAAAAAATAATCGTATCGTTTAGTTTATTGAAAGTTTTAATTAAATCACTGGCCCTAACGCCTACGCTACTATCCACCTCAATTTCAATTAATTGTATGGCTTGGCTTTCATATACATTATATGTTAATTACAATATATGATGAAAATTCAATTTCTTTGCAATGCCAAGAGATCATTTTCATAACTTCACTTGGAAGTGAAATTTATATCGGTCTATAGTTTGTGTGCAACCGCTATTGATAAAATTAGGTAAGATAGGGGAGGGGGTATGAATGAATTAGAAATATTGTACAGGTACTTCGTTAGAATGAAATGCAATTTGCCTTGAAAGAAACTCAACTTAATGTGATTTTTAACTTTTCAGGGACGTCGAGAGAGTTTGTGGGCCCCTTGAAAATGGACCAAATCGCGGGCCCCCTTAAGACAGCCCTACAATTAAGCGTCCCGGACTCCAAGAAGGTGCGGGCCCCGGGGAAACTGAGCGAATTGCCCCCTTCTCGACGGCCTTGAAGAAACTTATCCTAGTGAATTCATGCATGATAAACTGAATACGAATGCTAATTATCGTAATGGATGAATCGAAATTTTCTTATTCAAAATGCAGCCTCCTCTAGTAGACGACAAGACTAAAATCTCTCGTACATTTCCACGCGAAGGCAGAAGCTAATCTCACTTGAAAATAACTTACTCATTTTTCAGCTCGTAGCGGTGAATTTAAGAAATCCGAAATTGGAAATCTTAACTTCAACACAGATTTACTATCCACAATTGTTACTCAAATATCTGCATTATACAGTTAAAACGAAATCAAACGAAAGAGTAACCAATAAGACGAATCTCTCCAAATAGGACTAAAATTTTTATAATATCCGAGCAAAGATTTCGACGTTCTGCTTGCAACTGCAGGGTAATCAGCACTCATCTTTGATAAACTCATAATTGCGTCTATTATTGCAGCTAATAGCTAATTTAAAGTACGCTCAATATTTCACTTTTAAATATGCAGGAAAATCCGCAAGCACACTTACCCACGTTGATATTCCGAAATTTTTACATTAAAACTCGCTCATAGTTAATGACACACCCGAAAAACTTTTAACGAGCGTTATTCGTTTTCTCGTGGCTCAGCAAAGTTATCCTTGTTAGGAACAGGTAGTTTTTAAAATGTGAAAGGGTTTTTCCCAGGCCACTACTTTTGCCACGCGAAATTTTAAGCGCATGCGTTTGGATTGGGTAGGCAGACTCGAATGGTACACAGTGTACGCTCTCGATTCCTGGTCCGTTTGTCTCGTCGGAATCTCCCGCTTGTCAAGACTAAAACATCGATCTAAACGCGAAGAATGCCTGGCTTTGGGCGGGTGTGCTTGCCAGCCTGGCGCTCTTCTCTAACAGTCGAGCGCTGCTAGGTTTCCACGCAGTGAAGCCGATCTTACAGGGGGAAAGTTGAGAAGGGGAAAAAAGTTGTCTATGTACTCGGCACCATCTGGTTTGACGTTGGGAAAACTCCAGGCAGCCTATAGTTTTTGTTTAAAGGTCAAGTCTAAGATTAATCGAGTCGTGCAACGCGATATTAAAAAGGTCCCTGATAGACTTAAAATGAAACTAAGTCTCCAAAATTAGTCAGAAAAGTGAAGAAAGCTACAAATTATCAAATAAAAAATTCCAAATCATATTTTAAAGATTCATCGTAAACCGTAAATAATTATATTTTCTGCCTGTTCTAACGTAACAATCGTGCAGCTCACCGAGTTCCTAAAGGTTTTTTCCTACTTAGTGTGATATTATGAAATTTTAGCTGACAATTTAAACTTCTGCTCTTGAAAACATTCAAAGATAACAATGCAGTTACTTTGAGCAAAAAAAGGTGGAATTTAAAAGCAGTTGAAACCAAAACCACAAAGGTTTATTCTAATGCAGGCATTTAAGCAAACAGAAAAACGAAAACATACACCTGATTACAAAGCACAGGCAGATATTTTAAAGTTCATAAGTGAGAACGCACTAAATCTGAGTTTTCATCCACCGCATATGCATTCTCTATATTAAATAAAAATATTTCGATATACTCGAAAACAATTAGAACGGCCTTTAACTAAATATAAAAGGTTATAATTAGTCTTAAAAAGAGGACTACTGTCCCACCATTGGTTTAGTGGCGTCTGCTAATTAGAACCCATTACCCCTACGGAACTGGTTGAACCAATCCCATGCGGGTTCTGGGTAGCAGACACCTCTAAACATGACGAGGTAGTAGTAGTCACCGTTTTTAAGTAAACTTCAATGGTAATTACTTTTAAGTAAGAGATCATTTATTTTGTTAATAGTTTCCCTTCTTCCGTTCTTTTAAGGTATAATGTTATGTTGCCTGAACCTTTCATTGAAGATTCATTTTGACTTCCCTTAATTTATTCAAGGTAATCACAATTGATTGAATGCATTTTGTTGATCAAAGATGGATTTTGATAGACTTGTCCTTTAAAGGAATTGCCCTTAGTATTAGATTGTGTTTGGGGATCTGGAGTAGGGAAGAATACTTGATGAAATTAGGGGAGACGTTCTTTTTAAGCTTAGGAATGTCAATATCCCTATGACGCGTGGAGTCTCCTATATCCTCTCCTCTCTTTCCAGTCATGATCTTCCTTTTCTTTCAAGCTTATTCGTCAGAGGTTTTCGTTACCGTCGCTCAAAATTGGGGATTCTACCGAAGGTGATTGACGGATTTTTTTTCCCTTCTTAGGTGGTTTTTTCTATTTAAACGAACCACGACTTTTTTACTGATACTGATTTGAAAATGAAGGGAGTTAGGGAAATGTTTTGCAACAGTTTATAAAGTTCAGTTTTACTCGCTAAATGTTTCTAAGTGAAACTATTGGTAAAGAGAGTTTAAATTGCATTTTAAAAGCGGATTTAGCCTTGAAGTTTTCAGGCTCGAATCACATCATCTAAAATTCGTTAAGATAAGCTTGAACAAAAAGCGCTAAGATATACATTTTCTTTTAGTTATTTTTGGACTCTATACAGGGTGTTTCTGATAAGTCAGCCATAAAATAAGGGGATGTTCTTTAGATGATTTTAAGTCGAAAATGTAACTTCTATGACATTTTACTGTCCGGGCCACTGTTTTAGAGCTATGATTTTAATGTTTTAGGGATGACCCCTTAAGAAACTGAAAGCCAATTCTAATTTAATTAAGTAAATTTAAGGGTTCATTCGTAAAATACTCTAATCTTAACTTGAAAACAGTGGAAAAGAACATTATTCGACTCAAAATCGCCATAATAACATCCCCCTTAATTTATAGTGCTTAGACTTATAAGAAACACCCTACATAGTTTGAGCGAGACGAATATCTTTAGCCAGCAATGATAACTGTGTGTATTAAAAAAAAGTCTAATTAAGAAAATAAATCCTTATTCAAGGATAAGCGCTTTGGTATAAACGTATTCAAATAATTATCCATTAATAATTTTATTATTCAAAAATTCCTGCCTGCTAAGTTGCAAGTATATCATCTTGCATTAGAATGTTATACTTTATTAACAAAGGAAGTCTTTTATCCACCTAAAGACAGGGTTTCATTACAATGCCATGGGTTGTAGTGATGTAGCCTCTAAGCTACAGCTATCCGATAGTGTGCTATGAAATTACCGCTAATCTCAGCAAATTTTGACGCATTCTGCAACATCACAAAATTGTGCAACTAAATTCTAGTGTATATTTAAGACTGTAATGGTTTTAGAAACACTTAATAAGGAACCTAAACTCGAAGCTAAACCTTTTGAAAATAGCAATATTAGAAATATCGCTACTTCAAATACGATTCTGATTCATGACATTTCACATTTAGCCTAATTCCCTTTTATTCATTTCAGCAAACAGTTTCATTAGCATCATCATTTTTATAGGGGACGGGTTAACCAAATAAAGTCAGGCTATCCCCGATACTGGGAAACGTGACTTTTTGCAAAAGCGGATAATTGTATCAATTTGAATATTTTGTTTACGGTTAAACAAAAAAATATACATATACGGATACACGCTATATAAGCTTAGCCCCAATAAGGGATGTTTTTACCATCATGCAGTGGTGTACTGAGTGCTTAGATACTGCAGAATGAGTACATTTTAACAAAGAAAAAAAACAACTATATTTTAGAGAAAGGGATTTACAATGCGTCAAGATCTATATTTTGAAGTAGTATTGTTACAATTTCCTACAATAGTGGTGGGGGAACATCACGTGACTATAAGCGTGGAGCAACTCGGCGCATTGATTCAAGGGAAATTCCGATTCCCATTCCCAATGCACTAACAACTCTAGGAAAATTCAGGGATGCACATAGAGCTATATTTGATGGAAGATACATAACTGATTGCATATAATAATAAATTAGCATTGCCTTTCAGTTACTTAATTAAATTTTAGGGGTCATCCGAGAAATACTTCTATCTTATCTTGAAAGCGGTGACCCTGACGGGTAAAAATCATTAAAATTACATTTTGGGCTCTAAACTGCCAAAAGAACATTCCCTTACTTTATGGCAGACTTATCAGAAACACCCTGTAAACTTGAGTCAAATGAAAGGAGCTTCTGTGAAGGTATTCTTTTATTACTTTGATTAATTCACTGCGGAGTGAGTAGAGGTTTCTTCCATTAAGTGACATAGGCACTGTTTTACACTTTATAAACATAAATTAACTATGAAGCTCTTTTCTCGAGGTAGTGTTTCCAGGAAACATATGTGCGCTATACATTTTTGCTAGAGTACGCGCTAAATTGTGCGCTATTCCATCTAGTTTTACAATATTAATGGAAACAAAGCAAACCTTTACTTTAGAAGTCGAAAGTCTTTCAAGCTACTTAAACTTAGGTAAAGGATTGTAATGTATCAGAACTCGGAAAATAGAAGTTTTGAGATGGAAATACGCATGAATAATTTATATTCACATTCGTCTGTAAGTGGTCAAAGTATACTATGTTTCCAGTAACTCGGATAGAATACTCCGATAGCCGAAGGGCTAATCACTTCAAGATTCTCTCTACTACGGTTGCGAGTTACGTATATGTATTTAAGCTAAAGATGAGACTCTAAAGGATTATACTTAATCCCTCTTGTACAGTTAAAGATGTAACGGGGCCAAATCTTATCAACACGGTTCAACCGAGGCTATAACTATGGCTAAACATACATTATGAAACTATAGAATGCGTTGCGTAACGTTAATTCCAATTCTTTTAATGGCCCAGTTTCGATGTGGCTTTCACTTTTTTAATTGTAATTAACTACAAGACCATCACTTTTTCCAATAATTATAAGTTCAAAGAAATGACACTAGATGTTCCCATAATCGAGGGGTGGGGTTGACTGGCTTAGCAAAGGCTAGTTTTAGCTCCTCCCTCATGGACGAGTTCTGATTGGCTCGTGCCTTTTACAAGGTAAAATTTGTGTGTAGAAGATCAGCCGGAATGTTAGGGGTGCCACATGAGCCGACATTTGCTTTAAAGACGAATATTCACCAGGAACGCGCTCACTTACTGTCCCCCATCTCTTACCATCCCCACCTTTTTATGAAGGCCTAGGGTTCAAAGGTCGCCCCGCTGTGGCGCCTTCTTTGGACGATATAAAGTTACAGCGTATGCATTGATTACGCGAGTAACTAGCCCCTCGTCGATAATATCTTTAAAAATATCCCATTGGAAACCAAAGTTCTGCCTTGAATATTAATCTGCTCTTAGTATTGAAAGTCTTACAACGCGTCCTTCAAAATTATTATTTTCATAGCAGTAGTTAAGTGTAGGTCTAGATTTCACAGGTGAAACCACCCTCTTTTTATGGTTTGGATTCTTCGCGTTGCAGCAGCCATACTTAAGGGCGATTAATTAGGGATTTGGGCGCATTTCAATAAGCTGTGAAGGTTCCTCGCATCGGGTAGAGAAAGGAAAGGGCAAAGGAAGGACCAACCCATTGCGTACACTATCAACAGCTGGCGCGTAATGGACACTACACGTTAGGCTATCCTGCCAAGCACTGGAAGTACCCCTATAAGACGTTAGTATCACCTATCGGATTCGTCCATAGGGGTAGTCCCTGTGCTTTGCCGGAAAGTCTAAGTGTCTATTACGCACCGTTTCGGAAACTTAATTTCTCGTATCTTCTTCATTCTATTGTTCCAATTGGTATATTTATTTTTATGCGCTCTTCCGATTCTAAAAGAAAAAATTCTAGCTAGGTGTATCTCTTTAAATTATACGCCTATTTAAATACTCTACGTCTTACCACTTACCACGTTAACTAAATTTGGGTTCAGTTCAAACAGATTGAAAAAGAAATTTCAATTTCAAAACTTGAACTCAAGAAATACAGTATTATCTGAAATTGAAATAAAATCAGATCACTATTAATAAAAAAACTGTCTTTGTAGACAAAGATGGGAAAAAGTAAGAGATAAGTGTTGAAAATTAAATGCCTGAAGTAACAGATATTAAATTTTCACTTTTGAACACATGATTATAAAACATCAATTATTTGAAAAAATTCTTATCTTAGTTTTTTTCACCAAAATTACTTTAGTAAAAATATTTTAATATGACACTTGTATATCATTTTAAAAATAATACGCGTTTTCCATTTTTTCTCTCAAATATTCCAATCAGGTTGAGCCCTATAAGGAGAACAAAATGGATAGAAAAACGTTAATAGCTGATAAAGTAAAAACCGTATCAAAACAAGAAGTGTTCGTTAATTTCAAAGTTTTCGAAGCTTCAAAAATTGACGTAATGTATAGCTCTCTAAAGATCACGATCAATCTACAGATCTATTCGACACTAATATCAACATCACAATAAAACTGCCTATCTTACTTTCCGCTTCACAATATTTCTCATTTAAAAATATAAAAATAAAACTCTTCGTCTCAATTTTTTCAGATATGCAAGTATTTGAACCTTCTTAAAGACCATGCCAGTCTCTCCTCCCTGGTAAAACGTAGTATCAAGCTAGTATCCTTTAAAAAATTCTTGAAGAAGCCTTTTTGTAGAGCTAATATTGGGAGCAAAATACTAGGGTAAATAATGTTAAAAATTTTTCCGCATATGAAATTTTGGTGAAAAAAACTAAGATAAGAATTTTTTCAAATAATTGATGTTTTTACCTCTCCGTGTGACGTAGTCCAGGAGAGGTTCTGTAACGGCCGTGTCTGTCTGTGTGTGTGTGTGTGTGTGTGTGTGTGTGTGTCTGTCTGTGTGTCTGTCTGTCCGTTGTTACACCCACGTGACCGCGTTCGCAGTTTGCGTATCGGAGCAAACGTGTTCCTAATTTCCGGACCGCATTGACAGTTCACAGAAATTTGGAAAATTGTATTTCTCTCCTTTGGCTAATCTATACTTGAGTTCTCACACCACCATGTTTGGTCTTCGTCCATCCCATATGAACACCGGTCTGGTACTTTTCTGGCTTCCACCACCACCATCTTCTATTCTTTGTCAATCCCACATTGACACCAGTCTGCACTTACACTGGCTTCTAACACCACCATCCACAAAGTCTATTCCACATAGACACCAATCTATATCATTGGCTTCTACTCCATTATCATCGTTTGGTTTTAGGATATACGCGGCGATCAGCTAGGGTTACGAGAAACGTCTAGCCTCCCTAAGGTGGGATCTCCACCAAAGGTTTTCGCAATTGCGCTTTTTCCTTACTATTATAATGGAAACGAATCGTATATATACCCCAAATTTGAAAAAAGCGGGCAAGAGGGGTACCCTTCACTTTAAACGTCAATATTAGCAAAGTTTGAGATGATAATAGGTATAACTTTATTTTAAACGATTTAACTATTATTAATGTTAATTATTGAAGATTAAAATAATTAAAAATAATTATATTTATTTAAATATTAAAGATAAACCTCTCGTGCAAAGAGAGAGATTATCATTGCCTCCTATATCTACCAAGGCCCGTGCATGCGATATATTTCCTTCATTGCCTCCTATATCTATCAAGGCCCGTGCATTGTGATATATTTCATTCATTGCCTCCTATATCTATTAAGGCCCGTGCATTGCGATATATTTTTCAAAACAACAACAAAAATGGGAAGCTCCTCTCAGAAACATAATAATTTCTTTTCTCTGTATATGAAATGAAAATATGGATAATATTGCTCTCCTTCTTTAATGGTATGAATCCTTGCCTGTCTATTAATATTTTACGTAAGAGAAATACGTATTTAGCGAAGCCTAGAGAGGATAAACATAAGCGAGATTGTTTCGGAAAAAAAATACTGCTTCCACTAATGGGTTTATACTCCTTGTTACTGTTGTATAGAGTATTCTTGATAAAAGCTTAAAAAATTACGAGAGGACAGATCTTTTTTATCCTCTTGTTTTATTCTTAATAAGAATATAAAACATTTATTTTGTATCAAAAAATATTTTTTGGTGCTGAGATTGCTTTAGAAAAATCCAAACGGTTAGGCATTGGTAAAAAAGACATGTGTAAGCTATTTGCAGAGATGATAATTGTTTTACATGTTTTAAATAAAACTGAAGCTTCCATTATTGTGTTTATGCTCCTTGTTTGTTTCTCTGAAAACCATCTAGGTGTAGATAACAGTTAGACCAAAAATTTCAAAAAAACCTAGTTGAAAATAGACCTTTTAAATTTGCGGGAGCCATTCTTGAGAATTTTTCTTTGCTTGTAGGTTGTCAATTTATCTACCAGTAAATATTTGTGTTTGGAAGTTGGATATTAAGTCAAATTAAGTGGTTGTAAAGAGCCAGCAGGTTTTTGCCGCTCCTTTTTGTGAGTATTCGATTTTTGTATGTAAAATGGAGGAAGATAATGTTGAGAGTAAGGATTAAATGCGGAAGCGCAAAGCGCGGGAAAGGATGAGGGCAAAAAGGTCGACGTTTTCATTGGATACTTAAGTTTATATAATCTTCTCGACACGGAGAGGTAATATTTTGGTTTTCCCGACTTGTATAATTATGTGTTCAAAAGTGAAAATTTAATATCTGTTATTTCAGGCATTTAATTTTCTACACTTATCTCTTACTTTTTCCCGTCTTATTAATTAAAATAGTTTAGAAACCTTAGGAGAGAAAATGTTTTAGGGCATTGCACTTACATTAGTTAAAGCTTTTGAACTGACCAAGCATCTATTACATAACTTCAAACCTCACTGCTTGACTTGACAATCAACGTCCAGTCAAACTAAAATTGCTTTCCCGTCATTTTCACATGTAAATCACAGAGCAAGCGGTAGTTATACCGCAAAAAGATTAAGTAGACCTGAGCATTCCATAGATCTGAGCACCAACAGATGTCAAAGAATTGTGCACCAACACAAGTCATATGCTTATCGGCAGTCTAGCTTAATTACCCGCCACCGGTAATCTAGCTTAATTACCCGCCACCGGTAATCTAGCTTAATTACCCGCCACCTGTAATCTACCTTAATTACCCGCCACCGGTAATCTACCTTAATTACCCGCCACCGGTAATCTACCTTAATTACCCGCCACCGGTAATCTAGCTTAATTACCCGCCACCGGTAATCTAGCTTAATTACCCGCCACCGGTAATCTAGCTTAATTACCCGCCACCGGTAATCTAGCTTAATTACCCGCCACCGGTAATCTAGCTTAATTACCCGCCACCGGTAATCTAGCTTAATTACCTCTAAGCGTTAATCTAGCATAATTACCTGTAAGCGTTAATCCAACATAATTACCTGTAAGCGTTAATCTAGCTTAATTACCTGTAAGCGTTAATCTAGCTTAATTACCTGTAAGCGTTAATCTAGCTTAATTACCTGTAAGCGTTAATCTAGCTTAATTACCTGTAAGCGTTAATCTAGCTTAATTACCTGTAATCGTTAATCTAGCTTAATTACCTGTAATCGTTAATCTAGCTTAATTACCTGTAATCGTTAATCTAGCTTAATTACCTGTAATCGTTAATCTAGCTTAATTACCTGTAATCGTTAATCTAGCTTAAATACCCGCCATCGGTAATCTAGCTTAATTACCCGCCATCGGTAATCTAGCTTAATTACCCGCCATCGGTAATCTAGCTTAATTACCCGCCAACGGTAATCTAGCTTAATTACCCGCCAACGGTAATCTAGCTTAATTACCCGCCAACGGTAATCTAGCTTAATTACCCGCCAACGGTAATCTAGCTTAATTACCCGCCAACGGTAATCTAGCTTAATTACCCGCCAACGGTAATCTAGCTTAATTACCCGCCAACGGTAATCTAGCTTAATTACCCGCCAACGGTAATCTAGCTTAATTACCCGCCAACGGTAATCTAGCTTAATTACCCGCCACCGGTAATCTAGCTTAATTACCCGCCATCGGTAATCTAGCTTAATTACCCGCCACCGGTAATCTAGCTTAATTACCCGCCACCGGTAATCTAGCTTAATTACCCGCCATCGGTAATCTAGCTTAATTACCCGCCACCGGTAATCTAGCTTAATTACCCGCCACCGGTAATCTAGCTTAGTTACCCGCCACCGGTAATCTAGCTTAATTACCCGCCACCGGTAATCTAGCTTAATTACCCGCCACCGGTAATCTAGCTTAATTACCCGCCACCGGTAATCTAGCTTAATTACCCGCCAACGGTAATCTAGCTTAATTACCCGCCACCGGTAATCTAGCTTAATTACCCGCCACCGGTAATCTAGCTTAATTACCCGCCACCGGTAATCTAGCTTAATTACCCGCCAACGGTAATCTAGCTTAATTACCCGCCACCGGTAATCTAGCTTAATTACCCGCCACCGGTAATCTAGCTTAATTTCCCGCCACCGGTAATCTAGCTTAATTACCCGCCACCGGTAATCTAGGTTAATTCCCCGCCACCGGTAATCTAGCTTAATTACTCGCCACCGGTAATCTAGCTTAATTACCCGCCATCGGTAATCTAGCTTAATTACCCGCCAACGGTAGTCTAGCTTAATTACCCGCCATCGGTAATCTAGCTTAATTACCCGCCACCGGTAATCTAGCTTAATTACCCGCCATCGGTAAAGCTAGCTTAATTACCCGCCATCGGTAAAGCTAGCTTAATTACCCGCCATCGGTAAAGCTAGCTTAATTACCCGCCATCGGTAAAGCTAGCTTAATTACCCGCCATCGGTAAAGCTAGCTTAATTACCCGCCATCGGTAAAGCTAGCTTAATTACCCGCCATCGGTAAAGCTAGCTTAATTACCCGCCATCGGTAAAGCTAGCTTAATTACCCGCCATCGGTAAAGCTAGCTTAATTACCCGCCATCGGTAAAGCTAGCTTAATTACCCGCCATCGGTAAAGCTAGCTTAATTACCCGCCATCGGTAAAGCTAGCTTAATTACCCGCCATCGGTAAAGCTAGCTTAATTACCCGCCATCGGTAAAGCTAGCTTAATTACCCGCCATCGGTAAAGCTAGCTTAATTACCCGCGATCGGTAATCTAGCTTAATTACCCGCCACCGGTAATCTAGCTTAATTACCTGTAAGCGTTAATCTAGCATAATTACCTGTAAGTGTTAATCTAGCTTAATTACCTGTAATCGTTAATCTAGCTTAATTACCTGTAATCGTTAATCTAGCTTAATTACCTGTAATCGTTAATCTAGCTTAATTACCTGTAATCGTTAATCTAGCTTAATTACCTGTAATCGTTAATCTAGCTTAATTACCTGTAATCGTTAATCTAGCTTAATTACCTGTAATCGTTAATCTAGCTTAATTACCTGTAATCGTTAATCTAGCTTAATTACCTGTAATCGTTAATCTAGCTTAATTACCTGTAATCATTAATCTAGCTTAATTACCTGTAATCGTTAATCTAGCTTAATTACCTGTAATCGTTAGTCTAGCTTAATTACCTAAAATCATTTAGTTTTTGCAACGAAAGTGAGTAAAATCAGATAAAAGTCCGCGGTAAAACAGCTTATGTGCAAGAGTGGCTTTCTCCTCGGCTTTATCCACGGTAAAACGCCGTAAGTCCAACAGTATGACATATAGGGTGCAACAACGTAAGTCAAAGCATGATTAAAAAACATGAAATTTAGCACTTAAACTTAATTTTTCTCAAAAACCTTAAAAATGGTCCTAGAAAAAGGTTTATATTTTGATATAAAACCGTTCCCAAACGTAACAAACGAATATTTCATTTCAAAACGGTTGCGACAAAATGGGTAAAATGGAGAAAAACTCCCATGTTATTTCTATGGGAAAATTTGAACGGTTTCACCAAAAACACAGACTAATTTTATTGAAATGAAAACCACCCTTAGCAACTTTATTTTTTATAAAATTAACTAATGGGTGGATCTTTTTCAAATTTTAACCACATATTGAGGGCCCGAATTGTAGTTCTGTGGAATATTTTCAAAACAGTTGAAACGATACAAAAAAAGTTACATCCAAACAAAAAACCCTCCTTATACAATAAGAGCAGTATGAAGTCTTATCTAAGAGAGCTATCGCTCTCCTAGAATAGCCATTTCCGTGAACTTATTTCACTTGAAAACAGTGGCGTCGCTAGGCCTTTTTTGGGGGGCTATAGCCCCCCCCCCCCAAAAATAATCCGTAAACCCTACCAAAAAAATTGCTGTTAGCAACCTAAAATTCTGTAGCAATATATAAAAAATTATAATGATAGATTCGTTAAGTTTCATCTCTGCAGAGATGAATTTCAATATCAAACAGTACAATTTTGAAGAAAAGAACAGATGGAGACAAGTAAAATGTTTCAGGTTCTTTCGAAGGGAGTCCCATTAGTGTGGAATAAAATCCTTCATAATAGGTTCCGTAGTTTTTATCAATAAAAGGTTGTATATCTTTAAAATACGAATAATTTCACGTTGACATTTACGGATAGTTTTAAAGGTCTTCACATTTTCCAATGAACCCATTATGCAATTTTTTATATTATGTTCTTATAATGACTAGCTTGCCCAGGTTTAGCCCCCCCCCCCAAATTTCAAACCCTAGCGACGCTACTGCTTGAAAAGGTAAAAATATCCCAAAAGTTCTCGAATTCGCGGTGCCAACCGACAACGTTGGATTGGAAGAAACCGTATATTTTGAGAGAAGGGTTGTTTGTTCAGTTCCGGAAGCTAGTTTGTGTCGAAAAGTTGAATGACTTGAAAGATGAAAAAGTGAAAGATAGTATACAATTGAGGCTCTTACATTATTAACCTTTCTCAAGTGGACAGACTTGATACCTGGCAGAAAACGCACTTATTCTCTGTCAAAGTACCCTATACTTCCTTTTCTAAATGTTCCGCAACACTATGCTTCCCCCACCAGCAATCCAAATGTAGTTCTGTGTAACATCTCACCCTCAGTAACCGTTACGTTTGAAGTGTTGAGCTAGCTTCAGGTATACAAAATACTCTGAAGTGCAGCTAAGAAATGTTATATTGCACCGGCATATTCATAAAATTAAATTCCGAAATTGAAACTATATTTTTAATGGGAAAGGGTTTGGTGCTTCCTTTCAAGTAAATGTCTTTATAAGTTTATAAGATATGTATGACACATTCAATACTTCGTAATGCTAGAGTGTTACCGAGAGCTAGTTCGAGAACGACAAGCGAGAATCGACTACAGGGGGTTTTGCAGTCCATCTTCCTATTAAGCCTTTGACAGCGTCTCACGAGGCATTGCTTGACGAGAATCTATGACGTTTCACCTACGTCAATTCATGACAAGCTCTCAGTAACCAGTGACAAAACTTATGGAACATATCTCATGAACTTATGAATGATATATGTGACAATTGTGTTTAAGAGTATTCGTAACATCAGAAGCCGATTAGGCTTTACACATGAAGTACGTAACATGTGCCTTGGGGAGTTACACGATATTCTCTATGCTCCTAGGAAAGAACCTCCCCTTACGCGGAGGGAAATAGTTCAGTAACGCGGCTCCTTCGGATCCATCGGATCCTTCTGCCTAAAGAACCGATTTACCACGTACCTAAATTCGAGAACTACTATAAAGACTGAGTAGGGTATCTAAAATATTCTTTAGATAAAACTGTTCACAATACCAAAGATTATTTGGGAGTAAGGCGTTAAAATGTTATCAATCTGGGTAGCTTTTGCTTGGACTATTTAAGACGCCAGGCATCTGTTTTTTACGAGGAATGTTTTCTGTTCTCGCGGTTACGGCGAGCTCGGCCGCCGGCGGTTCGGGAATCGGGATACCGCTGTTACCTAGACAAGGCCTAGTGTAGTTTTAGAGTCTATTATTGTTCGCAGAGCTATTTTTCTGTTGAAATTAGGGAATTAGTATAAATATTGAGTAGAGTGTCTGAAATATTCTTTAGTTAAAACTATTCACAATACGAAAGATTATTTGGGAGTAAGGCACGAAGATCCTATCAATCTGGGTAGCTTTTGCTTGGCCTATTTAAGACGCCGTGCATCTGTTTTTTAATGAGGTATTTTTCTGTTCTCGCCGTTACGGCAAGCCCGGCCGCCGGCAGCTCGAGATGCGCCGCTCGGCCTCAGCCGCTGATATCTAGCCAAGGCTTAGTGTAGTTTTCGTGTCTAATTTTATTCGCAGAGCTATTTTTCTGTTGAAATTTAAAGAAAATCTTATCATATTTAGTTGAAGACTTTAGAAGTAAATGTCTCAAAACATTTCGAAACTTGAGCTTTAAAACGTTGAATATTTTATAACGACTACGGAACGGTACCGCAAATTCGCCTTCCGGGCCTCCCGGTTATGTCGAGGGCGAGATCGAGTCGAGGTCCCATGCAAGAAAATAGTAATAGCCGTCGCCTATTGGTCTGGCATTAAAGAGGTTATCTATGGTTAGGGGGCTCATGATTGGTTAAAAGCTTTTTTGTTCGTCTGCTTAGTTTTTACTTCGGGAATATCATGAAATCCATGATCAAAGCTATGGAAAAGTGGGACTTACGTACTTTATGTGTGAAGCATAATCCGCTTTTGGTAACATTTGCTCTTCATCGCATAAATTCAATCATCTTTTACAGAAGAGTAGGTATTGAATGAATTAAAAAGCCAACGAAGAGTATTACTTTTTCCAAAAAAAAAAAAAAATTGTAAATTTTTCACTTTCCCTTGTTACCTTTCTCCTATTCGCGTTTACATTCTCATAAATGCCTTGCAAATACTTGTCAAAGTTTTATTTTTGACGAATAAACTAGAGCTTTCAAGATTGCGACTAAGTATAGGCTTCTTAGTTTCAGGCTTTTCTAGACGTGGCACTTTTAGTTTGAAACGGACAACACTTTCCAACTTAGTTTTTCTCTACTTCTTTTCAAAACGTTGTCGGCAAGAAAATACTTTTGGACTTTTCGCTTCGTTTCTTCTGGAGGCGAATTTTTCAGCGCCGCGCGGTTGCTTCCAACTGGATTCCAAGATTCCTATTTTCGTCGGCGAGAACCTATTTTGGATCGCTTTCAATCCCGACAACCACTTATTCCTAGTTTCTCAAAGGAAACTACTATTCGCGGAATTGGAAAGGTTTTTAAATAGTTTCCATCTAGACCCGTCTACCAAAATACAGCCAATAAATTCTAAGACTACAGAGAGTTTTTTACGATGAAATTTCCTGGTATTTCCCGTTCGCCTACATTTCTACTACCCGCCTTTTACTTCATTCTTTTTATTTCTTAAACGGGCTCTTCAAAAACGAACTGGACCTTCTCGAACTTCGCGGAAATTGAATAAATAATTCTTTCGCAATCTAAGCTTACGAAAGGAGAGACTATCTACTGGAATAAAGAAACTTCTTTTTTTCCATTTCGGTTTATATATGTATAGAGGCCCACCCCCTCTTGTAAACTCCATTTCAAATCAAGTTGGAACTCAAGCCCCCCGAGATTCTGAGTTATGGTCAATGGAGCGAATCTATGGAATAAAAAGAAAATTTACTGCCGAATTCGATCTCTAGGAAATGCGTATTTCGTATGGATTCAGCATTTGTTAGGTTACATTACTGTAATATTTAAGGGTAAATTTCGAAAATTTCACTAAGATCATTAGACAATTTAGAGCATAGTGCATGTACGTTTACACTAAATCTTGGAGTAAAGAGGTGAGATGGAGTAGTAATAAAGTAGCCTCAGCATTCTCAGCGTATTTGGAGGGTCACACGGTACGTAAACGTCGACGATGCCCCTTGTATCTTAAAAATGAAAGCTGAATAGCGTAAATTTTTAAATGGCGCTACAATGCAACAAGGAATATCAAGCAAGCGCAGTTTGGTGTAACTATATAACTAAGGTCACCCAAAAACCTCAAGTGGTCGGTAACAATATGCTAGTGCGCACATTTTCAGACGCATCGTGCTAAGTCAGACGACAATTCGACCCCTGTTGTCTGGCGTCGATTACGTAAGGAAATGACGTGTTGTGCTCCAGTCATGCGCAGCTAAATCTAACGCCGAAAATTAGACACGTGACCTGCTACGTTTCGCGAAGGGATCTTCCTTGGCGGCAGCAATAAACAATCCCTAAGGTAGGGGCGTGCGCAAGGTACTTTGGGAGGCTTTCGCTGCCGCTCATGGGGCCCACTGACACACTCTACTCCATGTCATCTCTTTCCTCCAAGACTGAAGTGCATAGGCGAAAAATAAATAGGGAGTCCAGGTTTTGGTTTGATCCCCGGCACACTTAGCTTAGTTGAAAACATAGAAAGGCTAATTTCTACTGTATACGCCACATCTGGCTGCGTTAAACGTCAACGTATGATTGAGAGGTTTTTAAAATTAGCAAACTGTCGAAATGGGAACCGACATAGCAAATAATTGATAATCCGCTGAATCGCTATTTTTGGCAATTGTTGTTACGACGGGACTAAAAATGAAACTCCATAACCTGTGTTTTATCGTGCGATTTAATTAATCGTATAACCCTAATTTTCACGTCAAATTTATGTTCACGTGAAACCAGAAATTATTCCGGATTTATTGATAGTCTCTTCCTCTTTTTTTTTAATTTCATTTAATGATCTCAAGTTTTGTTTGAATGATTGGAAAACTTCATTAACTAAATTAAAGAACAAGTTCGATTGATCAAGGAAAGCATTTTTAGCATCATTCTGTTTTTCAGGAGGTTGTACTACTTCTAATTTAGGCCAATGTAGAATTTAAAAATTCAGAAATTTGTCCAATTTCTTATTTCGCAATTTTGTGAAGATTTCAGCCACTGCCTTTAAGCCTAGCCAACGTTTCGTTGCATGTATTTTGAGCAATTTTGATTTTGTGGTATGTCTCTATGAAAATGGTTGCTCTAAGGGCATAGATTCTTTCGTGTATGCCAATATATATATTATAAAAAAACGTCTTGGTTTGGACCAAGGCCGAAAAAAACAAACGATATGTGTGAGGTTTATCATTTGACTGAAGTTTCAGATATTGCAATTGTTTTAGTTATTTTTATCCATTTAATCCTTAATCAATATTAAATTCAATCAAATGATTTTACTGTTAATCGATCTAGTCCCTCTAAATTAATTGAAAAAATTACATATCTACGCTTTTTCAAGAACAATTACATTTTCCGAAAACATTTTATCATGAAATTAATTATTTTGAAGGGAGTACGTGTTGAGCTATCAACATAGAATATTTGAAATATTCTATTGACTTTCTAAAAAGAGCAAGCGAACTTTGACATAATTCGAAAGGAAAATGTAAAAATTTAATCGAAATGCTACATTTCTATTGTCGCCTCTATGAAGAAAACATTGCACTGCAATTTTCCTCTCCGTGCTTTAGAATTTCTTGGTCATAACTCAGTCTTCATTTGAAACGTCACCACCCCTTTCTACATTGTTGGCGCTACTTGTACACCGGTTACGTATTACGCGTAATCATTTTAGCACGCTTAAAGACCATTTCGGAAAACACACAGGGGCGAGGCCACCATTGGGGTATTATCCCTCGCACCAAGGGTCACCGCCAGACGGAGTCAATTCGCTCTGCCTATAGCGGTGCTTCTAGGCGAGAGAGAGAAGACCCCAATGGCGGCATCACCCTTGTGTTTTAGTTTTTCTGTATGTAATTTCTAAAATGGTCTACTTACTTACAAATGTACACAAATTACACTGAGTGATCGGTCCTTCAGGCGCTAGTGAGTGACAAGCCACAACCATAATCATTCATGTACAGGAATGTTTTATAGTTTTAGGTTATTAAGGTTGGCGGGCAAGTCCGGAGAGTCACTAATGTGAAAAGGTTTCGAACTATATGGTATTATTGGCTGAGTGTGTTGCGACGGCTCAGATGACCCATACACTTGAACCACTGTTGCTTTTAAAAATTTTTATATTGGGAAAATAGAGGAAGGGGGGTCGGAGTAAAGTGTGACCTTCGCATAACTGGTAATGAATAATGTGTATACCCATATTATTTCCGCATGAAATGAATATAACAAGTCATTGGTACTGAGAAGTATTTCTTTTTATGTAATCTTTACCCTTACCTTTGGTTATATCAGAAGTAAGATAAGGGACTAGAAGTAACGAGGTAACCAAACTCTTCACTTGGTGATGGAAGCGGCATAAAATCGTCAAATTTGTTCACTAGTGCTAGGCTCTATTACCAATGCTAGGGCACTTTAATTCTAGTCCCTTATCTTACTGCTGGTTATATTTATACCGATATCATATTTTTCCTGTGCTACAGAGAGCCACCTACTAAACGAAACCACACAGGATAAGCATTGTTGCTTTGTCTCAAGAAGACGACATTAGTTTGAGAAAAAAAGTTCTTTATCATATTTTCTCTAAAATCAGTCTTCTCAGAAACTTACTACAGATTTAAACTTTTTTGGTGCAAACTTGAAAATTTGTTAAGCCAGCAACAATTAAAACTATGCCCGTCAAGGTGCTTACAAGTTAGTGAGCAACGACACGAAATCCCTTCAAAATAATTAATTTCATGATAAAATGTTTTCGGAAAATGTAATTGTTCTTGAAAAAGCGTAGATATGTAATTTTTTCAATTAATTTAGAGGGACTAGATCGATTAACAGTAAAATCATTTGATTGAATTTAATATTGATTAAGGATTAAATGGATAAAAATAACTAAAACAATTGCAATATCTGAAACTTCAGTCAAATGATAAACCTCACACATATCGTTTGTTTTTTTCGGCCTTGGTCCAAACCAAGACGTTTTTTTATAATATCTGTCACTTCAGTCTTTTTGTAATTAAAATTTGAATAATTTTATTTTTGCTTTACCGTCATACATTTGGGGTTGATCTATTTCTAATTGCTTAAAGAAGTACTTAAGTATCGTTAATTACATTTAACTTATATTCAAAAACATTGATTTCGATAAGCAAATAATGTTGTACTTTATTTATTAAAGAAGTTTAAAAACGACGGTATTTGAAATATGGACAGTGTTGTCGAGATCCAGGCTAGGAAATAAGACAGGTTTACAGGTCAAAAACCAGTTTATTAATAGCTTGGACCACTTTTTTTATTCAAAACGTGAGGGTCACTGGTCCCAATGACTAGTTTATTAATTCCTACTTTTATTAAAAATTTATATGGGGACCTCTTTAATTATTTTCATTTTAACATAAATTTTGACTCCATGAGTCCAGTTGTGTATACAACCCTAAGCTGAGAGAGATTTTTTTAGAAGAGAAAACGACCACAAGTCCTGGGACCAGTAGAAAAATAAATAGGGGAAGGGTCACTGGTTCCGGGACCAGTTTCAAATTTAAGACATCAGGGGTCACTGGTCCGGCGGACTAGTTCAGAAATAAACCTTATTTCCAAGCCTGGTCGAGATCAGACCAACAGCTTCCTATATGTAAAACCCCCAATACTGCCAACGGGAGATGTCATACTAAATTATACTTGCCATAAATTATATTATATTATTATACTTGCCATAAATTATCAGGACTCGACACTGGACTTGAAACCTAGTTCTTAAGCTGACTTAAGGACTCGAGGACTCGATACCAATTAAAAGACTCGACTCGAGATTCTATGAGAGCTTTTTTAAGGACTCGAGACTCGACTCGAACCCTAAAAAACTGGACTCGCACAGGCCTAATTAAAATTTAAATGGAAAAGTTTCATTTTGACACATTCCTTACCCTAAAATTTTGTATTTGGAGCCCATTAATGTATTATAGTGATAATGTAATTAATTTTAGTGTTAAATAGGAAAACATTTAGGCTGAAAGAACAACTCGCGTAGTTTGATCTTATTTTATTATTTCAGTTAAGATTTATCTAAAGTTACCCAAAAAACGTATTGTTTTCGATTAATTTCACGTTAAATATGGTTATTAAGTTGAAATTAACGGCTTATCTTCTTTTACTAGTCTTATTTCTGTTTATTAAACGAGTTTGAACAAGAAATTCTCCCTAGCTGCAAACTTTAGAGGCGTGACTGTTTGACTCTTGCGGAACAATCACTATTTTGCCCCAAAACTTTTAAATATCGCTCCTTTTCAATGGCTCTCTTTTCAAAATGGGGAAAAATGCTTTTAAATGACAATTTAATTAATCGTAAGAATTAAACAGGAAAGTGGAGGCTGGGTGAAAGATAAGTGTAGTTTTAATTTTAATTTGTTAGTTTAATTATAAGGTATCCATGAATTTACCCAAAACATTCGTATTTTGGGTTAATTTCACATTAATTATACTTGATCGAGTTTAATTTAACGGCTTATCTTGTTAATCTAGTGTGGATTTAGTTTATAATACAAGTAGTATGCGCTTTTGATATATTTTAATGATCATTTAAATTAATTTGAAAGTGAAATAGGAAACCTCTGTGGCTGTACGAAAAACTTGTGAGGTTTTAATCTTAATTTGAGCGTGGTTCGTGAGAGTGGATTAAGCTTAAAATTTATTTGAATTTTTTTACCCTAATTGCAATGTTTAGTGCAGTTTAATATTTTTGCCATATATTCATCATTATGGTACCCTAAACTTTTGAATTTCGCGGCAATTAATGTACTTTAAAGATAATTTAAATTAACTTAAGTGTGAAATAGAAAATATTGGGCTTTACCAATGGCTTGGGTAGTTTTAATCATAATTAAACAGTTTATTTAAAAGTTATTTGAGCTTTTATCCAAAAATGTATATTTTGGTTTAATTTCACGTTAATTATATTAAATTGAGTTAAAATTAACGTAGGATTGTGTTTTGGCAGTGTACATTTAGGTTATAAAATGAGTTTAAATGTATGCATCACCTTAATTGCAATTTTTAGTGGAGTTTTCGATTCTCATTTTACGCTAAACTTTTGAATTTCGCGCCTATTAAGGTACTTTGGAGATAATTTAAATTAGATTGAGTGTGAAAGAGAAAACATGGGGCTTTACCAACGGCTTGGGTAGATACAATCTTAATCAAGAACATCATTTAAGAGTTATCGGAGTTTTCATCCAAAAAATGTATATTTAGGGTTTAATTTCACGTTAATTATACTTAATTACGTTGAAATTAACTTGTCGTCAGTGCTCATTAAGCTTATAAAATGACTTTCAACAATTAATTCACCTTAATTCTAATGTTTAGAGGAGTTTTTGATTATTTCCAACACATTGCGTTCAATTTTTATCCTGTGCTAGGTTTGTGGTAAAGATTATCTATACAATATGTTAATGAATGATGTTATTCTATAGTTTAGCTTGAATACCAGTAATTAAATCAAATACCTATACAATTCATAGCAATTTAAACCAATAAAGAAACGGCAATGTGGACTGTGGAAATAGCAAACAACGTAACCCTCCGTTTCTAACGTGGTTACGTTGAGAGAATCTGTGTTGTAAACCTGAAAATTATTTCACTAATTAAATTATATAACGACACTGTCCTCCTGCATTAACCAGTACCACTGTTACTTATTAATTAAACAATCGACTGTTGGTAACAAATAGTTTATAAAATGATAACGTAACATGACTAACATCACAGTATGACTGATTCAATAGGATCAAAATTGTTTTAACGAATAATCTGGTCCTCTACATTGGTTTAGTTTCAGGAATTATATCACACACCTTCACAATTAGTAGCATTTTAGTGAGATTAACAAATAATGAAACCGAGTATACCTGTCCTCAAATGAGAATGTTGAAGCGCCAACAAACAGTCATGATGAATACAGTATTAAGTTACGTAGCGTAAAACGGTAACCTAGGCCCTAGGGTTAGGATTTGTAGCATGAATCGAAGCAGACTGCGTATTTTTGTAATTCCAAATTTCCAATCCAAAACAGTGCTGGAAATAAGCTTTCTTATAATCTTTAAAAGGAAAGACACTATAAACGCTATATTACATAGACAAACTAAAACTTAAGCCTTGGCCGTAAAGAACGTCGAAAAGCTTACTTTAAATGATATAAAAACCTCTATTAACTGTAATTATTTACCTGAATTACTTTTCTAGACGAAAATTTGACCTGATAACGACGTATTTCTTATTAAGGGTGCTACAGTTAATTAGAAAATACATATAAAGGTGCTCAAGCTCGGATGAAATACCAAAGTAATTGGTTAGGGTCTACTGCTAAGAAATTAGGAAAATCAGCAAGAAACCCAACATTTGAAATTTGTCAACGTAACTTGTTAGCACCCACAAACCTAGGCCCTTCTAGTTGTCAACGAGAACGAAATGAAGAAATAGGTTTAAGCGCGCTATAAGGTTAGGCTGACTTCTGACCCAAAAGTAATTTTTTGACGTACTATCTTAATTAGTTAAATTACAAAAATTAGAATTCATTAATTAAAAATCGAAACACGTAAGTTTCCCATTTAAGAAATGCTTGTTAATTTAGGAGTATTCCGAAAACTAACTTCGCTATACTTTTTCCGTATGGCCTGCCACAATTGCCTTAAAAAACCGAAAATTTTTTAATGCTTTTTCTATGGGACGCTAACCCTAAAAACTGTGAATTTTCTTTTAACATTACGGAAGGGTGTCATGTCATATCTACAAGGGCCTACCGGCCCTGTAGAATATATTTTTTAATAAAATCCAGGTATATAAAAACATCTTTTTTCGAATACATGATAGAGAATATTACCTCTTGTTTTATATTTTAAATTAGATTAACAAAACGCTCGATATTTTTATTTTCGTTCTAGATAGTAATTTTGTGCCGGGGGCATCAAAATATCGGTCGAATGAGAAATAACAGTTATCTTTCTCGACTTATACTGATTAAAACAGTTTTTGGAGCTCGAAAAGTGTCGCTAATTTTACTACGTCGCTTCGCTAATAAAATCAAACGATGACGACTTATAAAGTCGGCCCGGGAACTGGCCCGAATTAACCAAGCGTAACTAGCTTGGCCTGCATGAGATTGCAAGGTCCCGCTCTCCCACGTAGTGATAAATAAATCAGAAGTTGATTAATTAGAAATGACCTCATTCTGTTAATTCTTCATTAAATGTGAAACTGTATATTACTTCAACGAACGTGTTCTGGCAAAAATAGCCACTCTAGAACTATTTTTGTTGACATTTACAGGACATATGTCAAAGCTATGGTCAGACAAAGCGTTACTATTTGGCTTCGATTTAAGAGAACGGTCATGCTTGGTTCTCAGTTCAGTCAGTGTCACCTTGGTTATTATTTCCGTTCCTATATAGCGAAAACGTTTGACTGGAAGGTTTTTTTGCAGCAAAAAAGAACGATAAAATAGTTCAACATTTTCAATTCAACTTCAGTTCCTACTTTTTTAGTTCAGGTAAAACGAAAAACATCCTGCTTTTTAATTGCGCACATTTTTCAGAGAGACTTGAATAAACGCGCTACTCTCAGTAACATACCGGTAATTTACCAAACATTGCTGCAAATTACCGATTTATAGCATATCGTATTTTACCATGGTAATATACAAATAATTTTTGTCATTTATTTTACTACTTTTGAAGCTCGTAGCCCTTGGGAATTCACCTGAAAAAGACCTTTTCGACGTAAAAAAGAGGGCAGGCAACCCTCCGCATCGGGTCATACAAGGGAGTTGATACATTGCCATCTCTGCGCACTCAGGTTACAAAAAGACTACAGCGCAGGCGCCAAATAACCAGATGGAATTCAAAGATTTACCCTCGTGTCTTTGCTCTTAGTTACATCGAAATGGTCTATTACTAAAAGTTCCTGCGTGATGCAACGGCAATATTATCTTATCAAAAATTTTAAACGGTGATCTCGCATTTCTCACTTTGACCCTTTTCTTTATAATTTACAATTAATCTCTATTGTTAGAGGCAAGAGAATCAGACATTGTCTAATCCAAGATTTGACAACTTTCGATTAATCTGCCTATAACAAAATAAAAAGAGAAGGGATTAGGACTGCTTTTAACGACAACATTTCCGTAAACTAGTTTTGGGACACTGTGGCCTTCGAATGATGCGACCAGCGTGAGGGTTTTTTGTATTTTTTATTTATATTCCGCGGACCAATCTCGACTGATCAGATCCTGTCTTTTTTTTTCGACTTTTCACGCTGCAGCGTCCACATTTGTGGCATGGAGAAGGGAATTTTGATTCTGGAGTGGTGAGTTAATTGTGGGTCATCCTTGGCTGTCAAAAAATCCCAGCATGCTTTTCAAGGTTGGGCTTTTTTGAGTGCTGCCACCTCACGGTGGAAATATTTTTGTCATCTGCACAAGTGAAAATAGTAGTTCTTCTTGTGGCATATAAAGCTTATGCTAAACCTAAAACCTGGCTAGCATGGGCAAATTTTACTTCCATGCATTGGAAGGGCCCTCTCGTGTTAGGGCTTTAAAACCCCACTCCAGTATAAACATTCCTCCTCCAAGCTTGAGACCTTGAGCGGATGCACTAAGTAGAATATAGTCCAGGGAATTGTCCTTGCAACGAGCAGAAAAAGGGAAGGACCACCCGCAACATTCCCTATGGGAAAGTGACCCGCAGTTCGACCAAGACTCGACCACCGAGACGACGTAGGACAGGGTTGCCACAACATTCTCAGATTCAAATTCCCTGACTATTTTCCGTGATTTTCCGTCCATTTAAAGGGCAAAATTTGTAAATTTGAAGAATAATATTATATTAACTGACCTCAATTGATTATGTTTGGAACATATTTATTGTAATGTAACATTCAACGTTGGATGTTTAGTAAGCATAAGAAATTTCCTCCAAAGAAACAAATAGCATAAGGTCGTTAAAATTTATGGAACCATCTAATTTTTCCCTAGCGTTTAGACCCATTTAAAAACTGTCTTACATTCTTAAGTTTTGCTTTAATCGTAGCAACCATGCAGGAATACGCCACAACTTAATGCCAGATCACGCCTTTTTTACCCTTTTCCTAAAAAAGACGGTATTCATTTTCTAAGGCAGCAATAAAAGGGATGACATTAAAAGATGCAGGATGTACACTCAGCAAGCAATAGAGTAATTTCTTTCCCATATACGGCAACGTCATAACCCTCTATCTCTTACCTTAGTGATATCCCCCCTCCCCTTCCCTTCCGGGGGCAAATAGTATTCTCTAGTACAAAGTTGCCCCTAACGTAGGGGATACACAGTTCACTCCCCCTCTCAACCGAAATTACTCTATAGACCGGAACAGGGAGCTAAGTCGCCTTTTTACAACCACCATTCACGCTTGTAAAAAAAAGACGTCCGAATGGGCACCCTAGAGTTTCATGCGACTCTAATTATACTAAAAATAAACCTGTATCAAACTAGATTAAGTGAAAACATAAGTTCATAAGATATCTTCCATAAGTTGTCACTGGTTACTAAGAATTTGTCATGAAGTGACGTAGGTGAAACGTCGTAGATTCTTGTAAAGCGACGCCTGGTGACAGGGGCGGACTGGCCATAGGGCCCCAACTGCCACTGGCAGTGGGGCCCCAGGCAATGGGGGCCCTCCTTTTCGGGGTTTGCATATTTCCAAATTGGTCCTTCATTAACTCAAAATAGTTACGTATCCATAAATCGGACCTTGGTAAATGGCATCTCATAAGATAATGTTCATTTAATAATTTATAAAGCGGTTCCCTAACTAGCAGTCCTCATAACAGCGGTTCCCTAAATAGCAGTTTTCCCGAAATGACAGTTTACCCGTTACAGCAGTTACCGATACAGCTGTTCTCGTAAACGCGGCGTACCGTTACAGCAGTTCTCAGAAGAGCAGAAAAACGGGGATGCGAAAAACCTCTATAGTTATTTATTATGGTGTAGGCTGGGTTATTTGAACTCAAATAGAACTAGATCAGATACGGATAATTTGGTTTGGTTAAAGTTGATTATTTGAGCTCAATAGTATTAGGTCAGGCCAGGTTGGGTTGGTTGGGATTTTAAGCAGAGCTGTGCTAATTAGCTGACAACTAATTGAATTAGAATTAGCAATTAGGGAAATATTTTTGAGCTAATTAATTAGCCAATTAGCAATTGGGGAAATATTTATGAACTAATTAAATAGCCAATTAGCAATTAGGGAAATATTTATGAACTAATTAAATAGCCAATTAGCAATTAGACATAGAAACTAATTCAATTCAATTAGAAATTAGAAATTTATTTATCAAACTAATTAATTAGAATTACTATTTTCTAATTAAGGTAAAATAGAAACCATAAGTAAACATCAAAGTTTAGAAGTGCCCATGGATTTAGAACTTTGGTAATGCAAAGTTTAATCTTTCAATACCATTGAAAAACGGGTACGGAAGCCAAGAATAATTCTCGAAAAATAATGTTAAAATTTGTCTCATTTCTTCATTTACTTGCCACAGTTCCTATAATGGACTCCTGAGTAGTAAATACACGCGCACTGCTTTTAAAGGTAGGTAAAACAGTCCAAATTTCAAAATGGGGCAGTTGCGAACTACGAAATATTCTACTAGTACTAGTATTCTCTCATATTTGAGGAGATGGAAAATTTAGAGTAGCACTAAGGCTTCCTCATTGATATAATAAGGCTTTTTCTTATTCAAATAGATGAATCATGAGTTAATTCCTCGATTTTTTTACAACAAATTGGCGTAAAAGATTAATTGAAAATCCAATTGGCTAATTAGTTAGTCCTAAATCTAATTAAATTTTAATTAGATAATTACCTTTCCGATTCATACTAATTAATTAGAATTACTTCTCAATTAGCACTAAGGTAATTAAAATTCAATTACCATTTTCAATTAGTAAATGTTGCTAATTAATTAGAAATTCAATTAGCTAACTAATTAATTAGCACAGCTCTGATTTTAAGCGTTGCTTTTCGATTGGTTTGAGTTAGGTAAGTTATATTTTGGAAATAGTGAAACAATGTTAAGCCTTTTCCAAAATATTGTTGTTTATCTTCATTGACTTTCCAATTAATAATATGCCTTTTCCAAAAATTAGGTCACTTTACCAATGTTACGCCCTTTCCAAAATATTTTTGTTTTTCTTCATTGACTTCCCAAATAAAAATATGCCTTTTCCAAAAAAAATATGTCACATTACCATAGTTACGCCTTTTCCAAAATACTGTGTTTATCTTCATTGACTTCCCAAATAATAATATGCCTTTTTAAACAAGTTGGGAAAACCAAAATATTACCTCTCCGAGTCAAGAGGTCTACTACTACAAACTTATTTACCCAGATATGGAGTTATTTCACTTTTTTGAAGTAAAAATTTACGAAATATTGAAGTAGTATTCCAAACATAGCAAACAGTAAAGTAGACGACATTTTACATCCAATAAGGATAAATCTTGGACACATGGAAATCAGTCAATGGGGAAAAGAACAGGAAATGAAGTCTACGCTTCAGCTGTTTACCCTATATTCTGGTAGCTACATTCACAACTGGTTTTCAGTGTAAACACAATCGTCTCGTCTCACCTCAACAATATTCTTAGTTTGCCAACACGAATGTTAACGTTAAATAACACCAAAGCTAAATTATACCCAGACGCACTAATAGTCATAGCGCACCGTAAAGAGAATAAAAAGTCTGTAGCTACTCGTTTACCACTAGCCCTTTTACTAATCTAATTGCCACCATGATCTTTTCTTCTATTATAAAATCTTTACCTGATTATTTAAGAGTGTATTTAACTTTCGGCTCACTCTGAACCGTTAATGTCTCTTCATTTCAGACACGAAAATCAAAGCCAACAGTTTACTTCACTTCAGGCCTCAATAATTTACACTTTGTTTCACTAAGCCTATTGCGGATAATACTTGTTTTACCCGCCGGAGTCTAGGTCTTAGGTTTCTTCATGAAGTCACTAAACCAAGGATTATTCTATATACAGATGTCGTATAGCTTAAGTAATATATAAACAGCCATTTCAAATAACAATATTAAAAAAAATCTTTGGAATATCAAAATGAAACAGAGCTTTAAAGCTACAAAACTACTAAATGCATCATAATTACGAAAAATACTTCCACATATTCACTTTATATTATGTAAAAAGGGAATATTAAGGTTCTGTATGATTTCTTAACACATCAACACAAGGCTAACTGCTAACGCGACGCACTAGTGTAACAACGGACGGACACACACAGACAAAAAAATAAGCTGCTTTTTAACTCTTTCCGTATTAATTTTGAGATGAGAAACAAGATTATCTTAAATATTAAAATAAATATAATTAATATTAAATATTTTCTTCGTCAGTTGTTTGCCTTATTGAACGTTACATCGTTTTGATATAGAACAATTAAACATTCTAGAGAGACTTGACTAATATTGGCGTTTGAAATGAAGCATACGCCGGTTGCTTCGACTTACTCAAATAGGTAGTATATAAGGGATTCGAATCGCGGCTGTAGATAAGAACATCGCAATTGCGTGAACCTTGGAGGAAGACCCCTCCATTGGAAGGCTAGACGTTTCTCGTAACCCTAGCCGATCGCCGCGTATGTCTTAACCTTAAGGATGTTGGTGGTGTTAGAAGCCAGGTGTACAGACTGGTGTCCATGTGGGATAGACAAAAACAAAGACCAGAAGATGGTTGTGTTAGAAACCAGGTGTACAGACTGGTGTCCATGTGGGATGGACAAAAACAAAGACCAGAAGATAGTGGTGTTAGAAGCCAGGTGTACAGACTGGTGTCCATGTGGAATGGGCGAAAGACTAGAAGATGGTGGTGTTTAGAAGCTAGATAGTTCAGACTGGTGTCCATGTGGGGTGGACAAATGAACAGTTGTTAGACAGACAATGGAGTTATAGCCTGTAAGTGGAATACAATTTCCGGGACTGTAAATGCGGTCTGGAAATTGAATACACGTTTGCTCCGATCTGCAAACTGCGAACGCGGTCACGTGGGTATAACAACGGACAGACAGACAGACAGACAGACAGACACGTCGAATTTAGAACCTCTCCGTGACATACGTCACTCGGAGAGGTAAAAAATTAGGTCACATTACTGATTAAATGATCACAGAATAAACTAACATAAAAACCAACGAACATAACTGTATTGTAAAGAAATGCTCAAAACTCAAGACAAACACTGCTATTTTACAAAATAGCAGCCGCTATTTCTAAAACAGCAGCTGCTTTTTCTTGAAGAGCAGTTTTGATTAACGCCGCTTTTTTTTGGAATCGCGGTTGCCATTTCGAGAACTGCTCTTCCGAGAATTGCTGATACGAGTTACACCCCCCGAGAGGTACGGGCCCCGGGAAAATGGACCGAATTGCCCCCCTCTCTCGACGGCCCAGAAGATGTTGAAGCTTTTCCGTGGCCTATCGCAACAGAAACAAAACTTAAACCTCCGTTTATATTTTACTTCATGCTTAGTGAGAAAAGGGGAAAACAAGGGACTGAGAGAAGGCTGAAGTTTTAAAACTACTACTCTTCATCACTTTTTGAATTTTGCTGTTTAAGCTCTAGTTGAAGATAAATTTATTTTTAAGTTTTATATTTATATTTTTACAACCATTATCCACTAGAATTAACCAAGGTCGAGGCCCGGCCGGGCCCCCGAGAGGTACGGGCCCGGCAAAAAAGGACCGAACTGCCCCCCTCTCTCGACGGCCCTGTGCATTATAACGACATACTCCCCTCCCATTTTAGGGATCGGCTTGGGGGCCCATTTTAAAACGGTGGCAGATGGTTGTGCAGCTTGCCAGTCCGCCCCTGCCTGGTGAGGCGCTGTCAAAGGCATAGTACAGACTAAATAGGAAGATTGACCGCAAAATTGAGTGTCGTTCTCGAACTAGCTCTTAGAAAGTCTATAGCATTACGAAGAATAGAAAATGTCATTCTTATGTAGCATATCATACACACTTGTGGTGAAACTAAATTGAGTTTTTCGTTCTAGAAGTCTCGGGGTATATGGCTCCTAAATGCTTTGTGCGTAGGGTGAAACGTTTCCCCAGTCATTCGAAGAAAAGAAAATTGTGAAACACCAAGCCAGTTTTGAAATATCTATCGTGATAATCAAAAGAAAAAATGTGTAAATGTTGATATGAATTAAAAATCGGTTTCATCAAACACGAACACAAATGTTTAATGTAACTCGTTAATTAATGTTTTAGGAACTCAAGCTTGGAAAATCTGGTGAGAAATGACTATGGTTCATTTGGTTTCTTCAATTAAGGGTCTTTTTACCAATAATTTAAAGTCTCTACTTACGCCTGCAAATCCAGTACAAATTATGCCTGCATAACATCAAGGCATTAGGAGAAGTATCTAGAGTTTTTAGACTGAACGCCGGCAATGATTTCTAGCCTATATGAAACTAGAATACTTACTAAGAGCGGTTGGCCTGAGTTTTGATGAATCAATAAGTTAGTCTGCGTTCGAACTTCAACTTATATTAGTTTGCGATATGAAGGCAATTTAGTAACGCCTTTCTTAACACACTCTATTACGTTCAAAATATTTTAGTAAAGATACGTTTGCGATGCACGGAACGTTTCGTTTTACTTGACTACTTTATTTTTTTGTGTAAATTTTGCAATGGAGAATATTTTCTTTCACGTACTAACAAGTAAAAAGCTGTTTGTGTTAGAACTAGTACGACACCAGGCTTTCCCGTCAGCCCGTCGGGACAGTTTATTAGTTTTAGGGCCGCCATTTTTAACATGAAGGAAAATTTAAGTCGAAAAAGCCATTAGGCCCGTCTATAGGGTATTGAAAACTAGTATACTATATCGGTTGAAACGCGAATTCAACATTAGTCTATTAAAAATGTTTTTACTTTTCGGGCGGCCATTTTAAAAGATGGTTGCAAATCAAAGGCCAATAGTAATAAAGCCAGTCTAGAGGATATTGGGAAACAAATATTAAAGATATCACTTGAAACACGCGGACATTATTTCATTAAAAATGTTTTTTTTTTACATTTTGGCTGTCATTTTTCAAGATGGCGGAGGTTTAAAAATCTCTCTAACTTCATACCTACTGCTTAGAAGTAACGTCCCTGCAAAAATTCCAGCCTTCAATGTATAGCGGTTTGGGCTGTACGTTGATTACCGTCAGTCAGTTTGAACTTAGACTTATATGGATATAAATAACCGCGTTAAGTCTCTGCAAAAATAATCTGATAAAAGGAATCTTACTCGAAAAGTATTTTCACCGTGCGGTCTAAATATAGGAAAAGCGACTGTATAGTAAGAATCCATACATTTATGTTTGCGTTTGTGTAAGAGGCCCTTACCTCGTAATAATCGAACGCTTTACTACAGACCTAAGTTTATTATCAATACAGAGGTCGCTGGCTATATATGATGAGAATTAGGGAGACAGCGGGAAGGAGACGAGATGTTTAGGGCTCTTAGAGTACACTGTTGGACGTAGTTGAGCGATACATATATCATCAGCCAAATATTTTTAGCTAAGAGATTGGGTTTGGTCTGCAATCGTGCCCAAGGCCAGATTCCCGAGATTATAACCAGGCAAGGAATGATTTAAGCCTTAAGTGAACGCGTTACCCTTGGTAACGGAAATATGCCTAACACTTTCGTCCCATTACAATTATGAACTGATTCAGAGTTATTAAGTAATTATAGGGTGAATTATGAGCTTTTACGAAAACTCTTTCATCTCTTTGAACAAAAGACTCAATTGTCGGATTTTATGAAATTAATCCACTAGTTTCGAAAACATCAATAGGAAGTGCACAATTAGCAAGCATGCGTTCAATTAATTTATATGATCGGAATCTTGTTGTAAAGCTGATCTACTCTTGAAGTACTTATTCTAAATTTCTTACAGTTCGGTTGCTAGTCCCGATAACTTTTCTTGTTTTCGTTGTTTTTTTAGTAAAACAAGGGGCTTAAATACCAGACTTTTGAAAATAGTCTAATCTATATCTATAATCTATATCTATATAAATCAAAGTCCTGACTGACTGATAATCAACGCCCAGCCCAAACCGCTTGCCCTAGAAGGCTGAAAATTTGCAGGAACGTTACTCATAAGTAGTAAGCGCGTACTAAGAAAGATTTTTCCAATCGGCCGTCATCTTAATAAATGGCGCCCAGAAATGTAAAAAAATCTTCTCTATGCAACAAAGTCCGCGCGTTTCAACCGATTTCGCAAATATTTAGTACACTGGCTTCCTTTAACCTATAGACAGACTGAATGGTCTTTTGGGTTCGATTTGTTGCCATCTTTTTAAATGGCGGCCAAAAACTTAAAAACCCTTGTTTTTTGAAATAATTTCCGCATGAAAAGTAACAAAAAATGTCCCTAGTGCCTTCGCTCATAGGGTGCTACAAAAATATTAATCATCAGTAAAATCTACCCATTCTTTATATCATGTTCATGAAAGTTACAAGCGAGCGACGCCGCGGGTAACAGCTAGTTAACAAATAAAGATCTTATGAATAAAAACCCGAAATTCAAATAATAAAATAATTGTTACACTAGCTTTATGACTTTATATCCAATATTATTAAAAAAATAGAAGAAAAATCCAAAATATTTTACTTTTGAAAATTTTTACGTGCATTTTTGTATAAAATACCGCTATACCGGAGTTTAAAACATCAATTTTTTGGAATCCCTTTCCTTCAATTTATTAAGACCGACCTTATTTTTATTTTTATTTTTTTTTTTGGTCGCTCGGATTTATCCGTGTCTGGCAGGAAAAGGACGTGCCTCTCGAGCTTGGATCGTATTGCCACGAAGTATATCCTCAAATTGACAAGAATAATGCCCTTTTACTTCTAAATTTATAGGCGGAGATTAGAGTTGCCCTTCTTCGATCCCAGCGCGTGTACATACAGTGTGTTTAGTGATAAGTCTGCCAAAAATTAAAGGGTGCGTTCTTAGGGTCAAGCTTAGTTGAAAGTGTCATGGAACATGGGGTCTACAATATGAAGTTGCGGAAATATGGGCTTCCAAGCATTGATTGTCCCCTAAAACCAGGAAATAGTCACGCATGTGGAATAAGATATATCAGCCTTGGAAGGTCTTAGTTATTGAACCTTTATCTAGCAGAAATTTACTCTACTAAAGTACAGCAAGGGATAGATTTAATTTTAGAAGTAGGAATGGAGAACAGAGTAATCTGGGCGCGCGTCAAAGTCCCGGACCCCCTTCCATGGGACAGGGGAGGAGGTATGAAAGAAGAGGCGAGTCATAGCGACAGAGGTAAAAAGGAAATAAGTATTTTTCGCCGTCTCCGTCAGCAGTGTCATCAAAACGTAGTTTTAAGTGAGCCAATATGATAATTTAAACTTTTCGGTACGTGTTGAAGGGAGGGGCTCTATAATGAGCTATGAGTCGGACTGAAGTAAATACTAACCGTTCTCCATTCCTACTTCTAAAATTAAATCTATCCGTGGTGCGAGTATTACCATGTTTTAGGGAACAGTGTTTACGACCCATAACTAGACATGTTTCTTGAGAACTTCCACTCAGTTTGACCCTAAAGAAATTGCTCTTTGAACTATGGCAGACTTATCAGAAACACCCTGTAGTAAAGAAGACGATCTGACCAGCTATAAATCACACTCAATTTCCGCGCCCTTCTTATTTTCGGTTGTATATCCATCTTTTACAATTTCTAACGTTCTATATATAAATATCAAGTAGATTGTATAGTATCTACGTCAAAGTCTTTTATTGTCACAAGGGAAACTAAGATTTTGTGCAGTGGTATATGGTACCAAATGAATTAGCTTTTCGTATTTGCTGCCATGGAAATTTCTTGAAACAGAAAAAGTAGTAGCAATATTCACGGAAAATCGTAAAAGGTTTCGCGATGATATTTAAAGATGAACGTACCTTTTATGACTTCGTAATTTATTCCTTGCCTCTTGAGCTTACTAGAGTACCACAGCCTCAAAGTGGGCAATAAGTAATTTCTCAATTGGAAATTTTGAAACAGAGGATAAGGTACTTATTCTGATAATTATCGTTATCGCTTACACTTTGACTTCAAGGCGATATGGCATGTTGTTATGGCAAAAGCATATATATTACCAAGAAGCGATATCTAGTTTACAAGGGAGAAGGTATAAATTCCCCACATTTCTAGCTTTTTCTCCAGACTCCAAACGTAGGTTCGGAGTTAATCCCCGCCTCTAAATTACAACCAGCATCTCATTGGTTCTTGAAAAATTACGTCAGCGCAACGCGAATGACGAAAATTACGTATTTTCCGACTGATGAAAGGCGAAATAGCCCGGCCTCCTTTTACGTCCCCCCTTGTATTTTGAAAAGGGGACTGGGACTATGGCGCGCGAATACTTAGGCATCCTAGACATCCATAGTAAACTAAATATCGCTTCTTGATATTACAACAAAAAGGTTTGGACTCCCACTTTTGTATGTGGTTTTCAACAATGAAAGTAGCAAACGATTCAATTCGAGCTCTCGCCCAATAACAGGCAGTTTTAGCTACGTCATTTTGAACAGATTTTTCAGCCCTATAGTTGACCTATGCTTAACTCGAAGCTAAACTACTGGCCGTACTGTTCTTGTTCATTTCTTCGTACTAACTCGAATTGAAGTAGGACGGCTTAAAGGGGGGGGAATTGGGGAAATGGGTATGACCTCACCGCCTTTCGACTGCTTATTCGTAACTTTTTGTTTTACTGTATGTACGTTTGTCAATGGTGGATTGAATTTAACAATTCTAATGTTTGACACAATTCCCTGTAAAACAATTACGCTTAGCATTTCCAAAATCCGCGTTTATATAGTTTGCTCGCAGAATTGATTTGATGGAAATGTTAAACCACTTAATAATTTTAGAAAACTGTTAACCATTTCCGACCTTCTGCTTCATCCAAAAATATAATGCTTAATATACCAGGATTCTTGAGAACGGAAGATCCAATTTATTTTAACGAGTGCTAACATTGACTTTCACAAACGTCACCCATTCCGTTCTTTCCGGATCGAATGAAATTAAATTATTATTTCATCTTCAATTAATTAATTAGGGTGCACTGTTTACAAATGAGATTAAACCAGTTTCGGTCGCAAATGAGTGGGCAGCTCCGCTGAAACCTTTTCAGGTACGATCGGGAATTCTCTGAAGCGTCTTCAGTTTCACCAAATATTTATTCAATGCCTAGTTATCTAATATTAATTGAACTCGAAAATTGGTTGTTCGATACATTTCCTGGTACGAGGTGTTTTTTCATACTCGTCGTAATTATATGTAATAGAAGCAGCCTAAACTAACAAGAAATTAAAATTTATTGGCATTTGTTTGTCCTGAATCTATCGTCAAATTACGCATTCATATCCAAAATAAATTTTAAAAACCACACATGAAACCCGTATCTAAAATCTTAAATTTTCATGAATTTAAATGCTAAAATTTATTTTTGAAGATATTTTAAGATATTTATGGTTTCAACTACAAAGTATTATTTGCTAATTTTTATGAAAAATTTTACGATTATTTTACAAAGCAGCGACTTTTGATTGACGATTACTACAAATCACGCAACTGGTAAATATAAAAACTCATTTAAACCCAGTGGGCTGGGGTTTTTTTTTTAATAAAACCAGGTTTTTTTCGAACCATGATTCACCTCACCTCACGTACTTTTTAATATTCTAAAACAATTGGGGTTCATATAACCAAACCAAACCTAACCTTACCTAATACTATTGAGGTTCAAAAAAAACCTAACCTTACTTTACCTGACCTTATTCTACTGAGGTTCAAAATAACCAAAACAAATCTAAAATAACCTTACATGACCTAATGCTACTAAGGTTCAAACAACCAAAACGCATCTAACCTAACATTATCAATTAACTAGCGGTGAAATTTACACAGTTCATCTTAATCTTTTGCACTTAAAGGGACTGTAAAGTGGCCATCGGCGGGTGGGTTAAAATTACTTGAAATAAGTCACAAACACCACGTGACGCCAAGTTCCAAAGACTCCAAATGGAGTGGAATTGGACACCTAGTAATTGGTTTTTGCTTGATTGCAGCGCCAATTCCCTGAAGAGGTGTTTTCGAGATAAAACCAATTAAGCTTCTTGGAACCACGCCTTTCTTCAGTCACGTCCCTGTGACGTATTTCAAATAATTTTTAGCTACCCGTCCATGCCAACTTTACAGACCCTTTAACTGGACGGGAAAACAAATGCAACTCAGTGCAGTGCTCAAGAAGGAAATTTTACACGGTGGAAAACACTGCTTTTTTCCCTCCCTGCTAAAATGAAGATTCCATATTCCATCTGCTCTTATCGCTATCACGCATCGTCTATTTTTGAAATCAGTAAACTTAAAATGCATTTTTTTTTGTAGTTTAATCGGCTTTTTTCTTCTATGCCTAAGTCGTCTTTTGGAAATATTCCTTTCATTCGGAGAGTACCACGCCCAAGAGATTGTCCCCTTTATATTTTATATGCCTGGCTTTTTCGTGGTCTCGTCTAAGTCGTCCTTTCACTCGGGTCACTTGGGTGTGCCTCGTTATTCAACTACTCTTCTCTACGTAATCCATTGGGAATTTTTAACTTTTTCATAAACTTAGACTTTAGAATGTTAACGACTGTAGTGCAATGTTTTTCTTTTTTGGTTTGTTTTCGTCGCACCTTTTTGTTGAAAATTATTATATAATGATTAATTTCCATCTAAAAATACACCTTTATTAATTTTACAATTTTAACCATAAAGTTGAATGACAAATCATGATTAATTTTTGGCACCACTAATTACGTGCACTAACCTTAACCATGTGGATAGTTTTTTTTAATTTGTGTAAACAATAACAAATTAGTTAAAGGAATGGAAACGATCGAATTTTCTTCATTTATTTTAAATAAAAACTATTTGAAATTGAAACTTCTACTTCACATTGTCGTACTGTACATACACTCCCGAATTTAATTTCTCGTAACATCTTCAATATTTTAAATATTTATCATTTTACGTGTTCTTTCGGATAAAATTAGTAAATATAAGTCGAACCACTTTCTTTAACATTCATTGCAAAATAAGCTTGCCCATAGGAAAGAAAAGACCATCAATGTGTGCAAAATTGAATATATTCTACATTGCCGGTAGACCCTTGAATATATGACCTGATACCCATCCATAATGTTAATCGAAAAAACACAGATTTTCCCTAAATTTCCCATAGAAATAACATGGGGTTTTGGTGGTCCTCTCCATCGAATAACTTAAAAACTACAGCGCAGTTATGTTTCAGAATACTTTCAAATTAACAAGTACTAACTATTCAAGAAACTTTAATTGTTCTTGAAAAAGCGTAGGTATGAAAATTTTACAATTAATTTAGAGCAAATAAATCGATTAACAGTAAAATAAGTTGATTGAATTAAGTAGTGATTAGGGATTAAATTAATAAAAATGATTAAAGAAAAATTGCAATAACTGTACTTCAGTCAATTGATAAACCTCACTCATATCGTTTGATTTTTCGGCCTTGGTCCAAACCAATTCGGTTTTTTTTTCATAATTCTCTATGGCTGTGCGATTTGCCACTGTTTGAAAGACAGTGCCCCCAAATTACGATTATTCGCGTCGTGAAGACCATCACGGATGTCTTATCTTAAGAACCACTTATATACACATGTGCATGAGGACATCGATAACCAACCCCTCGGTTCTGGCATCAAAGTTTCTAGGCCAAGCCTATCATCTCAAGCTTCCACACTTTCCAGGTGAACTGCAATTTTAGAAAAATCTACTGTCCTTTCTAACAAGAGAAATATGAGGTTTGGAAAGGTATAAAAGAGGATAAGGATAAATAGTGGAGGAAAAAGTGTCCAACCAACCAGTTGCGTAACCGTAACGACAAGATAACTCAAACTGGAAGTTTCTAAAGCTAATAGGGCGGAAGAAACCCTATCTGTTTCGGAGGTTTTTACCAGGGGCTTTCGAGAACAAAAGGCAAGGTTCGTAGAACATGAAAGCAGAGGACGGTGTATCTAATTCCATTATTTTAGCGCAACTTTACCGGCACGGATATTTGTAGCGACATTAATTGGAGTAAAATGAGTGCTCTAGTTAAATTGCTTGCATGGGATTCTTTGTCCGATAAATGCAATTTATGCAGCTAATAAAAATCATTGTCTACCCATTTTCTCAACGTATGTAGGCAGATTTAGTGGGAGGAATTAGACTTATCATTGTGTTTGACCCATTTTTCGTCACGAGTAATTTATCTCCATGCTCGTTCACGTTGCCTGACCTATTGTTTCTACCAACTACAGTAGAAAGACGTCGGAAAAATGACGCTGCACGGATAGTGTTCAAGCCCGGCCCACAAAACCCGAGTAGAAATTAACATGGATAAAATAGGACACAAAGATTCCTATAGCAATAACTAAAAGTCAATTTTTCATCACCCATAGACCATAGATTATACTTTGAACAACGAAAGTCTACGGTTGGTGACATTGCAAAAAGGGAAATTTTTTTAAATCTAAACCCACTACTACCCTACCAAGTAAATTGATTCGAACTACCATCAGATTAAATGTAAGCATTTGATAACCCTCATCCTCTATCTTAATAGTTAAGACAATGAAAGGGCCAAATTTTTGAATCAGGAATTCATAAGCTAATAGAAATCATTGTGTAGTCATTTTATGAACGTATCTACTCGGGCTTCAAGGGAGGAGCTAGAATAATCGTTATTTATGATAAATTTTGCGTCACGAATAATTTATCTCGCTTTGCTACACCACAGTCAACTGGGTCCGCGAGTTTATTTCCCATGAACTAGGAATGTAAGCAGACGACCAATCAATGAAATCACAGTTAGAAAAAAGTCAGAATTATGACGCGTGACGGAGAGCACTCGAGCACCGCCCACAAAACGCGTACATAAATTACCTGGTTGAATTATTAGCAAGGTTAGCACCAACTTTCCCTTTAATATTCTACTAACCCTTCCGGAGAAGAACTAGCACGTTAAGCTTTTGCCTTCTCGGATATAAAGATTTTAGCAGGATCGTCTTCCTCCACATAAAAAAAAGTAAAAGAGCTTTGAGGGATTTTTAGCTGAAAGACACACAGAGGGTCCCGTAATTTCGTTAGAAGGTTAAGGGGAAATTCGTAGAAAAGGATTGAGAGGGATGGTACGTGATGGTGTCGTTTCTGGCTCTTTCCGGATTTGTTCCAATATCCATCCCATCGCATCCATCCCGAAGTTTTTATATACCTCAACAAAACCGGATGCACTGTATTTTTTTTAATGGAAAGATAATTTAATTACCCATCAGGACGTTGTTTTGGTGATTTATTTCAGATTTAGTTTTCTAAAAATGCTGTATTTGTAAAGAATCACTGAAGATGTAAGGCTTTGCTTGACTTACAATTAATCGAACGTTATCAAATGAATAAGTTTGATAATTCTATGTTTTTTTGTAACAGATACTTTTACCAGAAGTGAGATGAGACTAGAAGTGAAGGGCTTTAGCATTGGTAGTAGATCCTGGCACTAGTGAACAAATTTGAGGATTTTATGCCGCTTCCATCGCGCCTACACTACAAAGAAAAAAATTGGCCGAGTTCCAAAAACATTTCCTACCCCCTTCCCCTCAACCTAAAGCGGCGGAACACGGGCGCGGCTCCTTGAATCTAGTTCGGCCGTCTACCGCCACGAGCATCTCACGTTTTGGAGGGAAAATTCAGAAACCGCTACTAGAGGGCCAACCGTTGGTGTGTTATCAAGAATATTCACTTTCGCCGAGTGAAGAATTTGGTTAGCTCAGTACTTCTAGTCTCATCTCACTTCTGCTTTTACTAACAGCAAAAGAGTATAATACTTCTCTTCAAAAGAAGTCTACCTCAAGCGGGGCAATGGTAACACGATTCTCTCCAACATCAGAGCAAGATTGCTAAACCGAATCACATACGCGATAAATAACTCCATCATTACTCTATTAGCGCTTAACTATTTGCTATAGCTCGCTTGTGTATTTTTGCCCCACGTCAAGACGAGGTTTGTGGGTTGATTGTTGACGATTTAGTATGCCAAACAGTTATAGAATTCACTCCACGATGCGGTGCCCATCTGAAGTTTGATGAGCAGGAGAGCAAACAAAAAAGGGTGAGCCTGGGAAGAATCATGTTCCATTACTAAAGTATTAAGTGGATACAGAGTGTCATCCTTCTTCTATCATTCCCTTCTGCTAATAGTCGGAAAGACGATGAACCAAATGAAAGAAATACATATTCTATGAATATACAGTAGACATGAATCCAACAACCTCAAGAAAAGAAAGGAACAGACTTTAAGCTCTCTTTTAGGCATTAATTAAAAGACTTTTTAAACTCCTCAAAGGTTCTCTCTTTTCCTATATGTAAAGCAGTCCTTTTTACCTCTTTGTCCGACATAAATGTGGCGAACAGAGCCAAGTCCGGCACGAGCATCGTAATTTGTTCGTGAATAAAGAGACACGTAAGTTTAGATCGAGGCACGAATTAATTTGAGAAAATTTCCAAAGTTTTGAGTTGATAAAACAAAGCTCTTTTCATAAATATAGCAGTCGTGCTAGCAAAGATTTTTAACGAAACTCAAAGCAAATTGTTGAAGTAAACCACGCAGCAGAGGAATTGGGCATATACGTTAATACAAATTATATTCAATTCATCTTCAGATGTGAAAGAATATTCTTATTTCCATGCTAATTTGTTCACCAAAGTTTGGTACCGGCTAAAAATAAGACTTGACGTTAAGCACACTGTACACCTGTGATTTCCTTTGTTTGCTTTGTATTGATGCCGTGAACGTAATTACAAAATGGTCAATTTTTTAGGAAAAGGAAACTAAATCATAACTGATCATTCCCCAAAGAAATCCCGTTTAATTTAGATGATCGACGGATAATATTTTATTTGGAATTTACACCAAGATCGTAGATTTATGACATACATATCAAAACTTCGAGAGAGCCTTTAAATGTTACTATAAGAGACGAAAAAAACGTGTTTTCTCTCATGACGTCATGGTTATGTTCATAACTGAAACTTTTATTTTTCTGTCAATAGTTCGAGCTCCGCGTTTTTTTTTTGTAGTTTTTTCGATTGAATCGGCATTTATAGCTCAAGAAGTTTACGTCCATCGAACTGCGTGATCGAGTGGACTATGTCTGAAGTCAATGTTAAATCTTCCATTAACGGTAATGCTAGGTTAATAAGGGTCTCTCTACCATTCATGCACCGAAGTCTCAAGATGGAACGAGGTATTTGTTGGACAACACGTTGCTCTTCTCCAAACAAAAAAAAAAGATTTCTTTTTGAAGGCTTAATCCCATTATCCTATCTAGATGCGAAAACGAGCTTGCCCTGGCATTTGTGAATTAAACTGTACTTAAGACTTAAGTCATGCTAGAGATAGCGTGAATTGCAACACCGAAAGAGATGCCATACCATTATAAGGAGTTCTGGTGACGCGTATGTGATACATGTACATACGAATTTCTGAGTTCGCTAACTTGTTCTTCAACATTGGTTTTCGCTTATAAATGTTGAGGCGATAAATTTTATACAAATTCATCGCACGCCAGGTTTTTACATGACAGGTGGAAGAAGTTTCATAAAAGTCAAAGACGATATTAGATTAACCATGAACTAACAAAACAAGTCAGGTTATTTTCTTGGTTTCAAAAAAAAAAAACTTTAAGGTTCAAAATGAACTTTGTAATTAGGAAAATTCATCTTACCATCAATGTGACAATTGAAAATCATTTTGACTTTACGATTAATGTAGTACCAGCCGTAAAGTTTGTTCAAATAACTTTACTCAAAAATAGTTTACCGGGTACAAGAAAAGCTAAAAAACAAATGCTCACATTCTTTCACTCAGCGATATCCTGTTTCGGAGTGAGCAAAGTTTTTTTTGGAAATGTCAAACTACCGTAAGAGTGAGCAGAGTTTTTTGGAAAGGTCAAACCACTGTAAGTGAGAAGAAAATCCCACCTTCCGATGTTTTTCGCGCGTATTTACGTCGGAAAAGAAGTGAACCAGTGAGATTTACAAAGAGAATACTAGTTCAAGAGTATTGAGGTACAATGTAGCGACATCTTCTCTCAATTACTATGAATAGGTCGTATCACTAAATCGGGAATCTACATTGTAAAAGACTACTTCCTCACCTTACTATCTCCACTGAAATTCGTGTAATTCAAACAAATAAACAAGGCTTAACAACCTGTTTCAATTTATATGCCACCCGCTGAATTAATCAAAACTGACTTTTTTACTACTATTATGTGGTAAGGTAAAATAAATCTTCTTGAACATCAAAATTAGGACTCCTCGTTACGTTAGTCTTATATGCCCTTAAAGTGTATAGTTACCCTGATAGAATCTCCAAACCCACCAGGTAAAAGACTTATAGGCTGAATTCTAAGTAGCTCTAAACTTGTTTGATGTATTGGCCGGGATTAACGTTTAGTCTTTTGAATAATGGGTTTAATCTTAATGCATTCGCGTTTTCACAGTTAATCTCCTGTATTTTTGCGAAGCCCTGTTTTTGTATTATTAAATGGAATACATTCGATGACTTAATATGCATATGCAAATGCGAAGAAAACGCATATTCGTTACTGAATTTTAAATGTTCCAAGGAAATTGTTGACTTTGAACCACTCAAGTACTTATTTATTTTGTGGTTAACGTCAGTGACCAAAAAAAAATTAAACCAAGTCATCAATGTGGCTAAGTTTTATAATCGAATAAAAAAATCGATAGCCCAACAGTTGAGAATGGATAAATATAAACCTAATTGTGCGATCCTTAATGTTTCAAAAGTTTTATAAGATGTATGTACGTGCACACCATCTCAAATTAGATCAGCTCCGGTTTAGACCGAATATATTGAGCTAACGTAATTATAAATGTCGGTCCAAGAGAGGGAAAACGCTTAGTTGGCGCAATCATTCGTAATTGACTTTTGTACCTCTCGGACATTCCTGTTAAAGAGTTTCTTTCTTCTAAATAGCTCTCGAGAGACGGGAGATCTTTTACGACTATAGTCGCTTGATGCCCTGTTAAAAGGCCCAATGTTTTTTCTAAACATCCGTTTCTTAAACCTTCCGTGACTCAATTGTGGCTCCCTTCTTTTAGGCTTAGTGATAATAAAAATACCTTAAGTAAACAATGGTGGAAGAAAAATGTTGGCGATCATGACCGGGTTGGGATTTAGGCTTACCGCTTAAGTAGAGAAAGATGGTGGCGAAAGTGCCATTCGAATCTGTACATGATCTTGGCTCCGAAAAAATAAAGAAGTCCGCGATTCGGTGAATACTAGGGCCACGTATCGCCATGGTCTATTATTTCGCCTCCGTTCTGCACGTATAGATGTAGGTTTGTCTTTCCTTGAGGGAGGGGGCAAAGGTTAGTGGTTAAACAACGTGTCCCTGCAGAGTTTAAGAACGTCTCATTTAAACTGGCCAAGTACTTTTAATTTTGATTATTACACCTTGCAATAAATTACGAACTTTTTTAATAATTCCAAAAAATATTTTATGCCTGGCTATTTGTAAATTTAAAAAAATATATGAAGATTTATCTGAAAGTTCGAAATGAATCTCCATGAGTAATTATAAAATTTTACCCATGTTTATATTTAGAAAAGACTCAAGGGTCACGCTTTCTTAGATAAAGAACGGAACTTCACGTGGTACAATTCTTTTCCAGTCGCGTGAAGTACGAAAATCCTTTGTGGGTGAACATTTTCACCTTCAAGATGAAAATTAATACGTTGACTTGTTGGAATATTTCAATTTATTAATAGGATCTTTTGATCTAGGTGTAGTACGTTTATTAAAATTTTGTGGGATAGTGCAAAAATCTAATATATTTCATAAAGCTATGAGCTTAGTATTCAGGAAAATAACAGATTATTTTCCGAGTTTCAGCTTCCCGTTGCATTTAACAAGTTCTAAATTATTTCAAAATTAAGACACCGAGAGTTCAAAGTTTGGAAACTAAAGATTTTATCCGCAAATACTTTCAAACAGTTTGTATTTTATATTCTGTATACAGAGCCTAGTGTTCTCGTCGCAAAATTACATTATGGAACAACAACTAAAAATAAATTATTTGCCGGGCAATAAATTAAAAATATTGATTCAATCAACAACTCCAATGGAATTTATGGGCAGTATATGCTTATTCAGTTCTGTATTTTCATTGCATTATACATCGGCACGTTTTACTCAAAGGGATCTTGCATATTAAAAATGACAAACAAAAATAACTGATGAAGTAAGAATAGCGCAGCTAGGTGACACTTGTTTCGCGTTCCATCTCAGCCGACAGCAAACAATCACTGCTATCTGCGGTATACGAAATAGTGTAAAACTAGAGTATGACTACTAGCGTAAGTAAGCAGGCAAACCGAATTAAATTTAACGAGTGCACATGATTAAAGTCACGAAACACCAAAATTTTCTATCAACGCCCTGAATGTCTCAAAATCGGAGGAAAACATAACGTAATATTAAACTAATGTGCTTATTGGTCGAAAAACAGAAGCGTAGGGGTGCGTCAAGAAGCGCCGCTAGAGGCAGTGCAAGCTGGTTAGCCTCCCGCGTGTAGTGAACTCTGGCTCCATCTGGCGTTGCCTCTTGACGAGTCGGAAGAAACCCCTCCGTTACGCGCGTTGTTTCTCTACAAGCAATTACGTAATGTTCTATAGAGAAAAATAGTTCGCGTCGTAAACATAATCACAGGGGTTATTCACTTTTAGATTACGCGTAATTATTTTAATACAATCAAAAGGTACATAGTGCACATTGATTTTGACGAACAACTGGCCCCATTCACAACAGTACTTCACTTTCTCTAAATTCTATTTCTCTTTGATAATACCAAGTCAGTACACTAACCTCTCTGTGTAAGGTAATTTACAACATGTGAACCCAACCCAAAATAATTCTGAAGACATATTCATCACTCAAGCCTTTCATTAGCCAGACAGACAAACACATTGTTGATACATCGTCTCGAATTTCAAAACACAAAATGTTACCATAGTATAGACGTATAGCGTGGTTAAGTTAAGCGTTAGGGGCGCGTTCCCTTTCTCACTAAGCAACAACATTAAGGGTGCCGAGAATCGCTGATAGTTTCCGAGTGTTTATCTATTAACCCTCATCTCGATTCCAGCCGCCTTATACCTGAATTATTTAAGAGATATATTCACACACGCCGTGGAAACGGACACGGAGTAGGTGAACGCTGGCAGAGGGGAGTTAAATAAATGACCTTCCCAGTTTGACCTATTCTGTAATGTTACTAACCCTAGAAAGGGCGTTGTCTTTTTATAGTCGATCTCTGTATTTTTGACAATATTTCTCTCGCTATCAAATTCGAGCTATCGGGTGGACTTGCTGTTAAAAATGATACTTTGTTGGACCATATGGCACGGGAAACATACGACAATTTCTGCTTCTTATTGAACTTCCCTATACTCTTTATATTTTTTTCGATTTATAAATAAATCATAAATCTCATATTTCTTATGCAATGGAAAATTTTAAACTTAAAAAGAGTTAGACAATGAAATTTTAAAAATAAAATGATTGCAATGTAAAGATGAAACCTTCGACATGTGGGCGGATACTCAAGTATTCACGATGCTTGGGTCATGATGACGTCAATATAAAGATATTATGCTGCCTTCCGTATCATTATAAGAATAAAATGATACAAGAAATAGTTTTAAAATCTTATTTTAGCCCACGCTTTTGGTGTCTTAATGACGTCACGACCTGAGTGACGGTTTTAGTTTGGGGGTCGGGGAGGGGTGCTAAAAATTAAAGTATTAATTCGTTAATTAAATTAATAAATTCCGTTACATAGAGATATGTAAAATTGCCAATTTATAATCTGTAAGTCAAAGTCCAGACTGGCTAACTGATAATCAATGCCCAGCCCAAACCGCTTTACTTAGAAGGCTGAAATTTTGCAGGAATGTTACTCTTCAGTAGTAGGCACGCTATATGAAAAATTTTTCCAATAGGCATCCATATTGGAAAATGGCGTTCAGAAATGTGTAAAAACTTTCTTTATGGAATAAACTCCGTGCAATTCAACATATTTCTTTAATATTTAGTACCCTGGATTCCTAAATCCTACAGATGGTCTTTACATCACATCTTTTCTATAACCTATAGACCGGCTTTATGGCTTTTGAGGTTCGATTTTTCGTCAGCCTTTTACTTGGGTTCCATACAATTGACATTTTAAAACCAAAATTAGCCACTTTTCAAAAAATAAGGCGTTGCTCCTTTTAAAACTGGCTTTTCTATTTTGAAGTCGTTAAGTCAGATGCAAACTGAGATTGCATCCGTTTTTAATATGGGAAATATCGCACTTGTACTTCCGCGCTTGCATATAGTTTAATCAAAATACAAAACGAAGTCAATTTCTTTTCTCAACTCAAGCGTACAGGTTCTCGGTCAATTTTTATATGGCTCATTTATTACCAAAAATATATTAAGATTACGTAATCCATTTCAACTTATATTTAAATGTCAACGTTTGACATTTGCTAAGAGGCACAGTAAATTAATTTGAATGAAGAGCGAGAGAGTCATTTCCGATGAATATGTGGGGAGAATTATGGGTAAGAACTAAAATGTTCTCGACCCTCTACGACACTATTTAGCTAATTAAATGCTCTATTAATAACGTCCGGTTGTATTGATTCTGGAAGCTACGCTCCGCTAACCACTAACATAGGTTGACCTCTCGGGCTTGTCCATTAAGAAGGACAGACACGCTGTGGGGACTTTTGCAGAAAGTAAAATGTGAGACCTCGCTTTGAAATATAGCCCCGTTGGGTTGAGGAGGTGAACCAGAGACCAAGGGAGATATGGAAGGGTTAGTCGGTCGGCGTTTTGAATTGAAAGAGATTAATTCAAAATTATCAAGTATCATAAATTTAATTTACTAGAAATTTCATCTATCATTTTACTGACGTTAAAATATTAAGTCATATTTCTAGAAATTCCCATAAATTAAATACCGTGAAAAGTGCAAATGTTCATCTAATGAAGTTACTTTTAATTATGGCCGATTTTAAAGCCATGACGTCACTTCTTAAATACAAGTAAAGCGTTTAAAACACGCTGCTTTTCAATATTTCGTCACATAGCAAATGAAATGTTAATGTTCTTTATTGCATTCGTGAAAATTTCAGTTTAATCCACTTCAATTCGCATACAGTTCAAGGGGTCAATGATATCAAATTTCAGTTTAATCCACTTCAATTCGCATATAGTTCAAGGGGTCAATGATATCAAATCGATTGAAGAAATTATTCTCTTTATGGTTTTCCTCAATTAAGCCGTATGACTAATAAGTCTGCTAACGGAGAGATCTCTTGATTTTCAATTCACCCCTGTGGGGAAACTTCACCGCAATGCGTTTCGACTTGAGTTAGTGAAAGCTCAAGGAAAGGCGAAGGCAGAAATTTCTTCAATTTAAAGTTAAGGGCTATTTTCAAGATATTTTTAGTATTATTTTCTATTGGGTTTATTTATAGTACATTTTAAATTTACGATAACTAATTAATATCATCGAGAGCTCTTGTTAAGGTTGAGTTTCAGAAATTCTTGCGTGCAATATGACAACTCAGGGTGTGGAAAAATTAAACGAAAAATTTATGATCGGTCCCTTCGTATTTTAATAAGAAAACTTAAAACTGGATATTTCTACTAGTGTAACCAGAAGTAAGATGAGACTAGAAGTAAAGAGTTCTAGCATTGGTAGTAGATCCTGGCACTAGTGAACAAATTTGAGGATTTTATGCCGCTTCCATCGCGCCTATACTACAAAGAAAAAAATTGGTCGTGTTCCAAAAAATTTCCTACCCCTTCCCCTCAACGTAAAGCCGCGGAACATAGACGCGGGTGCTTGAATCTAGTTCGGCCGTCTACCACTGCGAGCGTCTCACGTTTTGGAGGGAAAATTCAGAAACCGCTACTAGAGGGCCAACTGTTGGTGTGTTATCAAGACTATTCACTTTCGCCAAGTGAAGAATTTGGTTAGCGCAGTACTTCTAGTCTCATCTTACTTCTGGTGTAACTAGTTCTAATGAATGTATCGCAATGTATTTTCAAGAACTCCTATAGTTAAATTTACACCGAAACTACCCCAAATGTTGTTCAGTATTGGTGCACCACAGAAAGAACCATTACTCCATGCATAAAGAACAATAAATCAAAGGAGCGTTGTATAATGCCTGAAAAGCAATGATTTGAAAACGCTTGTATATAATGTGGCAGTTAATAAAGGGAAAGTGGCAGTTAATAAAGGGAAAGCGGCAGTGAATTAAAAGAAATAGGCAATAGTGAAATAAAATGGGCAGTACGTTTCATTTCATGCAATGAACTTCGCAGTTAAATACCACCATGCAGTCAAAATATTGTTAACATTTATTATTTAGTCATCGAACGATAAATGCTTTTTTAAGACCTTTTGGACGACCTAGTTTCCGTTTTCGCCCGAAATTTGTTTCGATAAACCATTCCATTACTGACATGGATGAAGAGTTATTTACAGGGCATAGAGTGCGTCAAGAAGCTCCGCTAGAGGCAGTGCGAGTTGACTTGGTTCGCACGTGTAGTGAACTCTGGCTCCATCTGGCGCTGCCTCTTGGCAAGTTGGAAGAGATCCCTCCGCCACCCCCCGGCAAGTTGGAAGAGATCCCTCCGCCACCCCCCGGCAAGTTGGAAGAGATCCCTCCGCCACCCCCCGGCAAGTTGGAAGAGATCCCTCCGCCACCCCCCGGCAAGTTGGAAGAGATCCCTCCGCCACCCCCCGGCAAGTTGGAAGAGATCCCTCCGCCCCCCCGGCAAGTTGGAAGAGATCCCTCCGCCCCCCCGGCAAGTTGGAAGAGATCCCTTCGCCCCCCCGGCAAGTTGGAAGAGATCCCTCCGCCACCCCCCGGCAAGTTGGAAGAGATCCCTCCGCCCCCCCCCGGCAAGTTGAAAGAGATCCCTCCCCCCCCGGCAAGTTGGAAGAGATCCCTCCCCCCCCGGCAAGTTGGAAGAGATCCCTCCGCCCCCCGGCAAGTTGGAAGAGATCCCTCCGCCCCCCGGCAAGTTGGAAGAGATCCCTCCGCCCCCCCGGCAAGTTGGAAGAGATCCCTCCGCCCCCCGGCAAGTTGGAAGAGATCCCTCCGCCCCCCGGCAAGTTGGAAGAGATCCCTCCGCCCCCCCGGCAAGTTGGAAGAGATCCCTCCGCCCCCCCGGCAAGTTGGAAGAGATCCCTCCGCCCCCCCGGCAAGTTGGAAGAGATCCCTCCGCCCCCCGGCAAGTTGGAAGAGATCCCTCCGCGCCCCCGGCAAGCTGGAAGAGATCCCTCCGCGCCCCCGGCAAGTTGGAAGATATCCCTCCGCGCCCCCGGCAAGTTGGAAGGTATCCCTCCGCCCCCCGGCAAGTTGGAAGAGATCCCTCCGCCCCCGGCAAGTTGGAAGAGATCCCTCCGCCCCCCGGCAAGTTGGAAGAGATCTCTCCGCCCCCCGTCAAGTTGGAAGAGATCCCTCCGCCCCCCCCCCCCGGCAAGTTGGAAGAGATCCCTCCGCCCCCCCCGGCAAGTTGGAAGAGATCCCTCCGCCACCCCCCGTCAAGTTGGAAGAGATCCCTCCGCCCCCCCGGCAAGTTGGAGGAGATCCCTCCGCCCCCCCGGCAAGTTGGAAGAGATCTCTCCGCCCCCCGTCAAGCTGGAAGAGATCCCTCCGCGCCCCCGGCAAGTTGGAAGATATCCCTCCGCCTCCCGGCAAGTTGGAAGAGATCCCTCCGCCCCCGGCAAGTTGGAAGAGATCCCTCCGCCCCCCGGCAAGTTGGAAGAGATCTCTCCGCCCCCCGGCAAGTTGGAAGAGATCTCTCCGCCCCCCGTCAAGTTGGAAGAGATCCCTCCGCCCCCCGGCAAGTTGGATGAGATCCCTCCGCCCCCCGGCAAGTTGGAAGAGATCCCTCCGCGCCCCCGGCAAGCTGGAAGAGATCCCTCCGCGCCCCCGGCAAGTTGGAAGGTATCCCTCCGCCCCCGGCAAGTTGGAAGGTATCCCTCCGCCCCCGGCAAGTTGGAAGGTATCCCTCCGCCCCCCGGCAAGTTGGAAGAGATCCCTCCGCCCCCGGCAAGTTGGAAGAGATCCCTCCGCCCCCCGGCAAGTTGGAAGAGATCTCTCCGCCCCCCGTCAAGTTGGAAGAGATCCCTCCGCCCCCCGGCAAGTTGGAAGAGATCCCTCCGCCCCCCCGGCAAGTTGGAGGAGATCCCTCCGCCCCCCCCCCCCCGGCAAGTTGGAAGAGATCCCTCCGCCACCCCCCGGCAAGTTGGAAGAGATCCCTCCGCCACCCCCCGGCAAGTTGGAAGAGATCCCTCCGCCCCCCGGCAAGTTGGAAGAGATCCCTCCGCCCCCCCGGCAAGTTGGAAGAGATCCCTCCGAACCCCCGGCAAGTTGGAAGAGATCCCTCCGCCACCCCCCGGCAAGTTGGAAGAGATCCCTCCGCCCCCCCGGCAAGTTGGAAGAGATCCCTCCGCCCCCCCCGGCAAGTTGGAAGAGATCCCTCCCCCCCCCGGCAAGTTGGAAGAGATCCCTCCGCCCCCCGGCAAGTTGGAAGAGATCCCTCCGCCCCCCGGCAAGTTGGAAGAGATCCCTCCGCCCCCCCGGCAAGTTGGAAGAGATCCCTCCGCCCCCCCGGCAAGTTGAAAGAGATCCCTCCGCCACCCCCCGGCAAGTTGGAAGAGATCCCTCCGCCACCCCCGGCAAGTTGAAAGAGATCCCTCCGCCACCCCCGGCAAGTTGGAAGAGATCCCTCCGCCCCCCCCGGCAAGTTGGAAGAGATCCCTCCGCCCCCCCCCCCGGCAAGTTGGAAGAGATCCCTCCACTCCCCGGCAAGTTGGAAGAGATCCCTCCACTCCCCGGCAAGTTGGAAGAGATCCCTCCACTCCCCGGCAAGTTGGAAGAGATCCCTCCACTCCCCGGCAAGTTGGAAGAGATCCCTCCGCTCCCCGGCAAGTTGGAAGAGATCCCTCCGCTCCCCGGCAAGTTGGAAGAGATCCCTCCGCTCCCCGGCAAGTTGGAAGAGATCCCTCCGCCCCCGGAAAGTTGGAAGAGATCCCTCCGCCCCCCGGCAAGTTGGAAGAGATCCCTCCGCCCCCCGGCAAGTTGGAAGAGATCCCTCCGCCCCCCGGCAAGTTGGAAGAGATCCCTCCGCCCCCCGGCAAGTTGGAAGAGATCCCTCCGCCCCCCCGGCAAGTTGGAAGAGATCCCTCCGCCCCCCCGGCAAGTTGGAAGAGATCCCTCCGCCCCCCCGGCAAGTTGGAAGAGATCCCTCCGCCCCCCCGGCAAGTTGGAAGAGATCCCTCCGCCCCCCCGGCAAGTTGGAAGAGATCCCTCCGCCCCCCCGGCAAGTTGGAAGAGATCCCTCCGCTCCCCGGCAAGTTGGAAGAGATCCCTCCGCTCCCCGGCAAGTTGGAAGAGATCCCTCCGCTCCCCGGCAAGTTGGAAGATATCCCTCCGCCCCCCGGCAAGTTGGAAAAGATCCCTCCGCCCCCCCCCCCGGAAAGTTGGAAGAGATCCCTCCGCCTCCCCGGCAAGTTGGAAGAGATCCCTCCGCCTCCCCGGCAAGTTGGAAGAGATCCCTCCGCCTCCCCGGCAAGTTGGAAGAGATCCCTCCGCCTCCCCGGCAAGTTGGAAGAGATCCTTCCGCCCCCCCGGCAAGTTGGAAGAGATCCCTCCGCCCCCCCCCCCCGGCAAGTTGGAAGAGATCCCTCCCCCCCCCGGCAAGTTGGAAGAGATAAGGCAAGTTGGAAGAGATCCCTCCCCCCCGGAAAGTTGGAAGAGATCCCTCCCCCCCCGGCAAGTTGGAAGAGATCCCTCCCCCCCCGGCAAGTTGGAAGAGATCCCTCCCCCCCCGGCAAGTTGGAAGAGATCCCTCCCCCCCCGGCAAGTTGGAAGAGATCCCTCCCCCCCCGGCAAGTTGGAAGAGATCCCTCCCCCCCGGCAAGTTGGAAGAGATCCCTCCCCCCCCCGGCAAGTTGGAAGAGATCCCTCCCCCCCCGGCAAGTTGGAAGAGATCCCTCCCCCCGGCAAGTTGGAAGAGATCCCTCCCCCCCGGCAAGTTGGAAGAGATCCCTCCCCCCCGGCAAGTTGGAAGAGATCCCTCCCCCCCCCCGGCAAGTTGGAAGAGATCCCTCCCCCCCCCGGCAAGTTGGAAGAGATCCCTCCCCCCCCCCCGGCAAGTTGGAAGAGATCCCCCCGGCAAGTTGGAAGAGAGATCCCTCCCCCCCCCCCGGCAAGTTGGAAGAGATCCCTCCCCCCCCGGCAAGTTGGAAGAGATCCCTCCCCCCCCGGCAAGTTGGAAGAGATCCCTCCCCCCCCGGCAAGTTGGAAGAGATCCCTCCCCCCCCCGGCAAGTTGGAAGAGATCCCTCCCCCCCGGCAAGTTGGAAGAGATCCCTCCCCCCCTGCGAGTTGGTTGCTATGCAAATAATTACAGGAATGGAATATTGCTCAGAAAAACTCTGAAACCCGACTTGCTATCAAAACCTGCCACAATAGCAGTGAGGATCTCCTAAGGTTCAATATTTCTAGCTTCACACCACGCAATCAATTGAGTCATACTTATTATCCGTGAGCTTGGCTTACTACTTTCCTATCATTCAAGGCAGCTGATTAGTGGGGTTTTGTGGTAGTTTTATATTTAGAGTTACTAAACTTTTGAAAATCTGGTTAGGTTTCGTTATTTCCTGATCCGATAAAAGCATTATTTGAGGCTTAAGGATAGGACTAATGCTTACGCTGATCCCTGTTCTACATCGTTGCCGAAGAACTGTACTCCGTCACAAGAACTTGGTAAAATGAATTTTGCAGCCTCCGTGCAAGTTTTACCGTGTAATTTACATAAATAAAATTCTTCACTTTTTGTTAACGTTCCGGGACCTCTTGTACAATGTTTCAGAAATATATCAATTTACAGAGCAAAGATTTGGGAATGTTTCCTTCAGTCCATTCTAAATGTCTCCGTTTCTCTCGATGCAAAACCGCTTCGGATGGAATGTCAACATATCGTCATCCGGAACAATAAATCCGGTTAAGTGCATTACAGTAATTTAGTAAGAGAGTTAATTACGAGGTAACTATGATAAGATATCTCATTACAACACACTTTTATTGCATAATATCTAAGCTCATGGGAATTACATGCTATAACGTTTGGTATCTTGTTCAGATTCTTAGTTGACTTACTTATCAACAACATTAAACAAGAAAGTGTGTCACCATTCTTGTAGCATTTCTGCGGTATTTCTGTCCACAAAACTTCCACCATTAACTTGGCTTTGACAGTTGCAGCTCAAAATACCATGTTTTCTTTCTCTTTCCTTCCCACATCTCGAAATGTGACTAATAAGTGTTGTTTGATAACCAGATTTAAGACTAAAGCTGAAGGAACGACTGCCCTTTAACGTAAAAATATTGGTTTAAAACAACAACATACGAGCGCGTGTAAGTTCAATGAGACAGTATTAACAGTTTTCTTAATTTACCCGCTTACTTGCTGAAGCATTTATCAATATTCTGAGAGAGCGGTTGCTCTCTTAGATAAGACCTCATACTGCGTTTAATGTATAAGGGTGGTTTTTTGATTCGATGTAACTTTTTTCCTATCATGGTTACTGCTTTGAAAAAATTCCACTGAACTAAAATTCGGACACTTAATATGTGGTTAAAATTTCAAAGAGATCCCTCTATTAGTTTTCTTCATAGAAAATAAAGTTGCTAAGGGTGGTTTTCATTTCCATAAAAAAATTAAGACATTTTGGCAAAAAAAGGGAAATTTTCCCATAGGAATAACATGGGAAATGTTTGCTGTGATGGCCAAATTGACTCGAGCATTTTTTGAAGACTATTTATTCGATAGGTCTGAAAATGGTTTTAAATGAAAGGTTGAACATTTTTCTGGTGCCTTTCGAAGTTTTATTGAAAACAATTAATATTAAGTATTACTTTTTGTATTTTAAGCACATACTTAAACTTACGACCTTTTATTCTGTTGGACTTACGTGGTTTAATCCTAGCTAAAATCATAGAGAAACGTACTGTTGGACTTACGCTGTTTTACCGCTAATAGAGCGACTGAGCGAAGATTTTTGTTTAGACAACGCGTGTGGCTATGCCGAGCTTAAGGCGAATTTTTTAACTTTTCACATAAAAGAAGGGGTTAATTCGTCCTCATTTTATTTTAATTTCGTAAGTTAAACCTTATTATAATTTAATACAAAAGAATTTAAATTTAGGATTTAGCCGATAATTTTTAAATTGACTGATTTCACTTAGCCTCGGTCAAAATTTAAATACAGCTGATTGTATGTAGAGACTAGAGACCAATTGGCCGTGTAGCGTACGTTTTAAGGTGTTTCACCTGGTGCCATCGGCCCACGATAGCCGCTAATTAGGTAATTTGTTTAAATTAAATCAATTTTTGTTGTTTAAAGTAGATTAATGCAAAAGACGCACAAGGGTTCGTTCCCTGGTTTTTGACTGTTGCCACCAGCCAACAGTTACCGCTACGAACATACCGTTTTTACTGGTAAAATAAATGATAGATTCAATCACACTATCAATAAACCCTGTCACCAAATCATACAATATTTTTAAATGACGCTTTTCCAATAATTCTTATAGGTTAACAATTTAAATTTTAATTATTTAGTGCTTATTCTAACATAACCTCAAAACAGTAAACAATGGCCATTTTTCCAACGATAACTGTGCAGATTATATTTGGTGCCACCGATAACCACTATGTAGATCATTTTATTGCTTTAAATTAATGGTAATATAATTGAATAATTAAATCACACGATCACTAAACCCTGTCAACAAACCAACCAATGTTTTTTATCCCGGCTCTTGCAATCATTTTTATTAGGTAACAGTTGCGTTTTTAAGTACTATTTATAACCGCTATTTGGAATTATAAAAAAATGTCTTGGTTTGGACCAAGGCCGAAAAAACAAACGATATGTGTGAGGTTTATCAATTGACTGAAGTTTCAGATATTGAAATATTTTTCTAGTTATTTCTATCCACTCAATCTTTAATCAATATTTAATTCAATCAACTGATTTTACTGTTAATCGATCTAGTCCCTCTAAATTAATTGAAAAAATTTCATATCTACGCTTTTTCAAGAACAATTACATTTTCCGAAAACATTTTATCATGAAATTAATTATTTTGAAGGGAGTACGTGTTGAGGGATTAGTATTGAATATTTGAAATGTTCTACTGGATGTCTAAAAAGAGCAAGCGAACTTTGGTATAACTCGAATGGAAAATGTAAATATTTAATAGATGCCAAAGCAGGGTGTTGCGCGAATTTATACATTTAATTTCGTATATAGAAATTCTTCATTTCTATTGCCGCCTCTATGAAGGTAAAGTTGCACTGGAACTTCCATTTCCGTACTTTAGAATTTCTTGGTCATAACTCAGTCTTCATTTGAAACGTCACCACCCCTTTCTACATTGTTGGCGCTACTTTTACACCGGTTACGTATTACGCGTAATCATTTTAGCAAGCGCAAAGATCAGGGGCGAGGTGTATTCTCCCTCGCACCAAGGGTCATCGCCAGACGGTGCCAAAGTTCACTACGGGCAGGAGGCTAGTCAACTAGCACTGCCTATAGCGGTGTTTCTAAGCGAGCGAGAGAATGAGAGAAAACACCCCAATGGCGGGATCACACCTGTGTTTTAGTTTCTCTGTATGTAATTTCCAAAATGGTCTACTCACTTACAAATGTACACCGATTACACTGAGTGATCGGTCGTTCGGGCGCTAGCGAGTGTCAAGCCATAACCATAATCATTCATGTACACGAATGTTTTATAGTGTTGGGTTAATAAGGTTGGTGGGCAAGTCCGGAGTGTCATGTACCGTTTACTAATGTGAAAAGGTTTCGATCTATTGGCTGAGTGTGTTGCGACGGCTCAGATGACCCATACACTGGAACCACTGGTTATTATAAAACGCCATATGTTGGGAAAATAGAGGAAGGGAAGGGGTGTCGGAGTTAAATGTGACCTTCTTGGCATAACTAGTAGTGAATGATGTGTTTAACCATATTATTTCCGCGGGAAATGAATATAACAAGTCATTGGTACTGAGAAGTATATCTGTTTATGTGATCTTTACCCTTTACCACACAGCATAAACTTTTGCTTTGCCTTAAGTAGACGACATTCACTGTAAACGACAGTTATCAACAATTTAAAACAGATTTAAACTTCTTTTGGTGCAAACTTGAAAATTTGTCAAGCCAGCAACAATTAAAACTATGTCGGTCAAGGTGCTTACAAGTTAGTGATCATCGACACGAAATCCCTTCAAAATAATTAATTTCATGATAAAATGTTTTCGGAAAATGTAATTGTTCTTGAAAAAGCGTAGATATGTAATTTTTTCAATTAATTTAGAGGGACTAGATCGATTAACAGTAAAATCAGTTGATTGAATTAAATATTGATTAAAGATTGAGTGGATAGAAATAACTAGAAAAATATTTCAATATCTGAAACTTCAGTCAATTGATAAACCTCACACATATCGTTTGTTTTTTCGGCCTTGGTCCAAACCAAGACATTTTTTTATAATATCTGTTACTTCAGTCTTAATGTAATTAAATTTTGAATAATTATGTTTGCTTTACCGTCATACCATTGCACTCTAAAATATAACGGTTCATTCAAACACCATTTATGCTGTTTTTTCCGGTGCCAAAAAAGACATCATTTATGGTGTACTTTAACCCCATTTTTATGATCAATTGACGCCATTTTCTAATATTATTTGCAAGTATTAAGGAAATATTAGGCATTTATGCACCATTTACAGTGGTTTTTAACATCTTTTTTAGGCAATCTGTTGAACTTCTAATATTACTTAGTTTAATGGTGTTAAAAGTAGGGAAAAAGTACGCTACCTATAACACATTATTAAACCAAGTCAAGTGAAAAACTGTGAAATAGTTGTTAAATATTTTTTTTTCCATATTTAGCACCACGTTTATGGTGTAAAACAAACCCGTTAATACAACATTTCAAGTCCCTGTTTACCCATTTAAAGACCCTATTTCCCCCGTTTTAAGGCCCTATTGACCCATTTAGGTCTGATTAATTTATAAAGATTGAGTGGTTACGTAAAATGAGCAAAAATCCCATCTATTTTGTAAAACATTAAGCAAAATTTATAGTTTAGAAGAATGAAAAATTTTTAAGTCGCAGAAATGGACCGTTATAAAGCGATTCGCTTATTTTAATTTTTAAGTCAAATTACGTAACACTGTAACGAACTTAAACGAAGTTTGAACATAGAATGAGTTCCCAAAAATAATTTTCTAACGTAATATAGTGCCTATATTATTACATATTATTAAAAGCAAATATTTTTATTTTTAAACGCTGTCAACGATAAAACGTTTGTTATTATTGAACTATTTTTTTATTAAATTTATAGCATTTATAGGATAAATACTTCTACTATTAAGAGGCACAATGCTTTAAATTTGTGTCTCAATGAAACGTAACCTAACTAACATATGCCTTACCTAACCCGACCTATAAAACAAGCAATATATTCAACGTTTTTAGTTGAAGGACCTTGAAAAATAAACGATTTTTTTTTGGAAAAGGCCCGCGTTCACGCGTTGTTTAGTAATGACCTAATATTAAATATCGATTTGTAAAATAAAAATAAAATTTTTATGCCATGAAATATTTTCCAATAAGCAATAATTGAAATGGGGGTAATTATGGACTTGAAATGGGGGTAAATATGGACTTGAAATGGGGGTAAATATGGACTTGAAATGGGGGTAAATATGGACTTGAAATGGGGGTAAATATGGACTTGAAATGGGTGTCAATATCGACTAGAAATGGGTGTCAATATCGACTAGAAATGGCTGTCAATATCGACTTGAAATGGGTGTCAATATCGACTTGAAATGGGTGTAAATATCGACTTGAAATGGGTGTAAATATCGACTTGAAATGGGTGTAAATATCGACTTGTAATGGGTGTAAATATCGACTTGACATGGGTGTAAATATCGACTTGACATGGGTGTAAATATCGACTTGAAATGGGTGTAAATATCGATTTGAAATGGGTGTAAATATCGACTTGAAATGGGTGTAAATATCGATTTGAAATGGGTGTAAATATCGACTTGAAATGGGTGTAAATATCGATTTGAAATGGGTGTAAATATCGACTTGAAATGGGTGTAAATATCGACTTGAAATGGGTGTAAATATCGACTTGAAATGGGTGTAAATATGGACTTGAAATTGGGGTAAATATGGACTTGAAATTGGGGTAAATATGGACTTGAAATGGGGGTAAATATGGACTTGAAATGGGGGTAAATATGGACTTGAAATGGGGGTAAATATGGACTTGAAATGGGGGTGAATATGGACTTGAAATGGGGGTAAATATGGACTTGAAATGGGGGTAAATATGGACTTGAAATGGGGGGTAAATATGGACTTGAAATGGGGGGTAAATATGGACTTGAAATGGGGGGTAAATATGGACTTGAAATGGGGGGTAAATATGGACTTGAAATGGGGGGTAAATATGGACTTGAAATGGGTGGTAAATATGGACTTGAAATGGGTGGTAAATATGGACTTGAAATGGGTGTAAATATCGACTTGAAATGGGTGTAAATATCAACTTGATATGGGTGTAAATATCGACTTGAAATGGGTGTAAATATCGACTTGAAATGGGTGTAAATATCAACTTGAAATGGGTGTAAATATCAACTTGAAATGGGTGTAAATATCGACTTGAAATGGGTGTAAATATCGACTTGAAATGGGTGTAAATATCGACTTGAAATGGGTGTAAATATCAACTTGAAATGGGTGTAAATATCGACTTGAAATGGGTGTAAATATCAACTTGAAATGGGTGTAAATATCGACTTGAAATGGGTGTAAATATCGACTTGAAATGGGTGTAAATATCGACTTGAAATGGGTGTAAATATCAACTTTAATTAATAATATAATAATAATCCTCATTTAATTGTAAAGATTAAAATGGAAAATTGAGACTGGTTGAAAGATAAATTTAGTTTTAATTTTAATTAAATAAGGTATCCATGAATTGAACCAAAAAAATCGTGTTTTGGGTTAGTTTCACCTTAATTTTATTTAAGTTTAAAGGTTTATCTCGATTAAGTTTAGTTTAAAGGTTTATCTCGATTAAGTTCAATTTAATTTAAAGGTATATCTCGATTAAGTTCAATTTAATTTAAAGGTATATCTCGATTAAGTTCAATTTAATTTAAAGGTATATCTCGATTAAGTTCAATTTAATTTAAAGGTATATCTCGATTAAGTTCAATTTAATTTAAAGGTATATCTCGATTAAGTTCAATTTAATTTAAAGGTATATCTCGATTAAGTTTGATTTGAAGGTATATCTCGATTAAGTTTGATTTGAAGGTATATCTCGATTAAGTTTGATTTGAAGGTATATCTCGATTAAGTTTGATTTGAAGGTATATCTCGATTAAGTTCAATTTAAAGGTTTAATCTTGATTAAGTTTAATTTGAAGGTATATCTCAATTAAGTTCAATTTAAAGGTTTAATCTTGATTAAGTTTAATTTAAAGGTTTTAGGCTTAATTGAGTTGAAATTAATGATGGATTATGGTTTGGCAATATTGATTTAGCTTATAAATTGAGCTTGTTTAGATGAGTTTTTAATTAGTTCCAACACATAGCCCCGTGATAAATTTGCGGTAACGTGAAGATTAACAATAAAATATGTTGTACTGGGGAGCCCGTTACAACGGATCACTACAAAGGTTACAATGTTAATGAATGATGTGATTCCATAGTTTCGCTTAAATACCAGTAATTAAATCAAATACCTAAACAATTCATAGCAATTCTGACATATAAACAAACAGCAATGAGGACTGTGGAAATAGCGAACGTAACCCTCTGTTTCCCACATGGTTACGTTGACTAATTAAATTACGTAAAGACAATGTTCTCCTGGATTAACCAGCACCACTGTTACTTATATTTCTGAATTAAACAATCCTCTCTTGGTAACAAACAATTTATAAAACGAAATATCATATACGGACTGTTGCAACAGGAAAAAATTGTTTTAACGAATCATGTCGTCCTCTACATTGGTTGAGTTTCAGGAATTATACCACACACCTTCTGAATTAGTAGCATTTTAGTGAGATTAACAAATACTAAAACCCTGTATACCTCAAAGGAATGTTGAATTAACTGCTATAGAAACAGTTATTGTAACGGTTGCGGAGCTTCTGAAATTTTAATAATACTTCTAAAATAAAATAAAGATAAGTCCTTCAAGTAGCAGCTCTTTTTCTACAACATACTGAAGAGTAAAGATCAAGAAGCATCACTATTATTAAAATTATCCAAGTCTGTAAACCAAAAACGTTGCAACATAACCTTCAGCTTAAAAACGTGACGAGAGCGTAAGCCAAACTAGACGACACTGGAGGCTCGGAAGCTGGCTAAGTGTAACTGGGTTCTCCCGAGTCCCGACTCCGAGAATCCAGAATATATACAAATACAATACATAAGCAACCTAAGCCTTGGTCTTAAATAACATCCAAAAACCAATATCTTATAATATAATGAAATCAATTACCTTTAGTTTTATACCTGGATTGCTTTATTAAACAAAATTTCGACCTGATAGCAAAGTGTTTCTTAGCAAGAGTGTTACAGAAAATTTATAAAATGAAATAAATATTTTAAGCCGGTAAAATACTAAACAAGCGTCGACTGCTCAAAAACAAGTTAAACCATGGAGCCTGTATCTGTTTAAGATTCAGGCTCCATGGTTCAACTTCCACAGAATGAATCAAACTGAAAATGTCAACTTAACTTGTTATTAGGCACAAAGCTAGGCCCTCCCTTGTTCTCAATATGCTTGATAATTGAAGAAATGGGTATCAGCGCGCTAACAGGTTAACCTGACGTTTAACTCAAGAGCTGTATTTCCGTAATTAACTAAAATTAACATACTTAGACTTAATTGTTTCTGATAATACTAGCGGATCGCACACCCTGAATACTTAATTGTTAAATTAAGAGTATTCCGAAAAGTAACTTCGCTCTAGTTTTTCGGTTAGTGGTGGCTAAATATCACGAAAAACCCCATGTTAATCTCCATAGGAAAATTGGCAAAAGCATGTGAATTTTGCTTTAACGTTACAAAAGAGTATCAAGTCATATCTACAAGGGCCTACCGGCCCTGTAGAATAAACCTTTTTGTTTAAATTAGATACATTTTTGATGTGTAAAGTAGATTAATTCAAACTACGCAGAAGAGTTCATTCCCTGGTTTCTAGACAAGGGTTACCGCTACGAAGATATGTTTTTTGCTGGTAAAATAAATGATAGATTCAATTCAATCACACTATCACTAATCCCTGTCTCCAAATCAATATTTTTAATTCAGGCTCTTCCAAGCGCGAAATTACAAATTACAGTGTGTTAATTAATTAATATAAATTTTGGATAAATATGTAACACACTATCATTATTAAATTTCTGAAGAGAGGAAAAAAGGTTGAAATTAATTTTTTTAAATTTAAAAAGCAAATTTGGCTCGGAAAAAACCCAGCGCCAGAAGCCTGGCTTATAAAATTTTCACAAGATGATTCGTTCAAGAATGTCTAGAATTAAGTCGCATCAGGGATAGATAGACTTTTTTAAGACGGAATGGGTAACAGGGTTATTCGGGTGCGCGTCCTAGTCCACGACCCCCTTACCCGTGACGGGGGGTATGAAAGAAGAGGCGGGTCTTATTTTCATTATGGCGTTGTATGTATATCCGGGTCAAATAAACGTCGTCTGCCAAGTTGGAATGGATTGGGCTCCGATTGTAATTTTTGAAAGAACATTGTTTAAAAATGGAAGTAACACAAGACATAGGGCTTGAAACCAAAACACATTTTGAAATACGATTTATTTCTCTTTGATGAAGTTGTAGTGATGCTTTAAAAGCCTTCATAGATATTACAACACGAACAGGTTTTAACCAAACACTAAGCTCACAAAACTCCTGGCCATTCACTAAGCCTTGGTTAACTTCATCAAATTCGCTTACAAAATTATGAGGATAGTAGACATGATTGGCTTTAGAAAGAATTAGCGAACACTTTTCACCCTTACAGATGTACTCCAAATCCAAAACACCGGCAATAAATTCCCTACCTCTTAATTGCTATTAAAAACAATTCCCGAATAATTTCCGTACCCTTGCTTTTAGACAGCTTCATTTTGAACCCCTGTAAAGATGCTTTTCTGTACAACCATAGCCCACTCGATCACGCGCATCACGACGTAAGCTGCTCGCGCTATATAGCGCGAGCAGCGCAGCGTCCGGGAGCGCGGATCGAGTGGGCTCTGGTACAACGCAAGAGGGGTCGTAGTCATAGCGACAGATGTAAACAGGAATTACGTATTATTGGCCCTCCTTGTCAGCAACGTCACCAATACGTAGTTTTAGTGAGCCAATAAGAAAATTTAATTTTTTGGTTACGTGTTGAAGGAAGGGGCTATGTACTCGTCTATGAGTCGGACTGAAGTAAATATTAACCGTTGGGAATTCCGTCTTAAAAAAGTCTATCTATCCCTGGTCGCATAGAAGTAATTAATATTTCACCTTAGTCAGCTGACTTGGCCAGGCAGGGCATAGCCCACTCGATCCATGCTCACGGACGCTGCTCTGCATCTTGCGTAGTGTTACGCGTGATCGAGTGGGCTATGGGCAGGGTAAACAAATACGGGGCTGCCAGGCTGTCTCTTACACAATAATGATACAGGGCAAATGACCAGTTTAAAAATAAAACCACGGGACCACAAAGAAAATGCAAGGGTAACCAGAGTCCAGACATTAACTCAAAAAGTTTAATTGTTCAATTCCTAAGTTTAGCAGACGACGTGGTCAAATATTATTATATAGCGCGAGCAGCTTGCGTCCATGAGCGCGGATCGAGTGGGCTATGCTTGCAGGAAGAAACTTTGTCTCAGTTACACCAAAGAGAATATAGGGGAGGAGTTGAAGATCCCCGCTCCACAAGGCTAAATTACATTGTTGCCCCTAAATTATACTAGTGGTACGAGGGAGTTTCCGGCTCAGTCGCGCCACCTACGATACCGTTAAATGTCTCAAACGGAAATGCCTCGGTACTGCGCATTGAAGATGCGCGGTAGAAAAGAGCAACAAGATTTTCCCCTCTTTCCACTCCTCCCCTATATTCTCTTTGGTTACACCTTGTATTGGAAACCCCCATACCTATAGCGTTGCCTGTGTACCCCCACCTACGGCACCGTAGTCCTCCCAGCATCCTCAGCGGTTAGGTAGGGTCGTACACTCGTACTGGATGAAATTGTAAAGGGCGCCCCCTCTATCTTAAAATTAGAAGCTAGCTCTCATACAAATAAAATGGCGCTACGCGGCAGCACTTAGCAATCGCCTACCGAAGGGTAGGGGCGTGCGCGAGGTACATTGGGAGAGATACGGTGCCGCAGGTCGCCCATCATCATTTGCAATCCATCTCAATTCCCTTATCCCTGGTTACACTGCTACAACGAAAACCAAATACCAGCAACATAAGTCCAAGCCAGTCATCTGAAAGACTCAAAACGATGACTCTGATTCTTCTGAATTTGAAATATCAGTAGAAATGATTCTAGATAATCCTCAGAGTTATTTTAAATATTTTAATGCTCAAAGCCAGGGGATAAGAAAAGGCCAAAATAATTTTATTATGAAAATTTGATGTTTTCAGTAATAAATTAATCTCATTGGTGATAACTGATTAACTGGTACCTGAAAGCATTAGTCACTAACTTGCAATATTAGGTCCCTTATGCTTACGCTCCCCTATATTAATGTTTGTGCTTAGTGCAGATTTTAAAAATGCCACAGTTTCTTAACAATCTTAATTAAAATGAAGACTGAAGGAACAGATATTAATAAAAAATGTCTTCGTGGACAAAGACTTGAAAAAGTAAATGATAAGAAAACAAAATGGAATGACCGAAGCAACAGATATTAAACTTTTTCTTTAAAGACATGATTATAAAACATCAATTATTTGAAAAAAAATACTTATCTTCGTTTTTTTCACCAAAATTACATTTGCCCAAAAATATTGTATCATTAAATTTTCCATTCTTTTCAAAATGGTTCGTGTCAAAGATTTACTATATAACAGAAACATGCGACATCGTTTATATTTACAGCTAGATTTCCAGTGTAGACCATGATAGAAACAGTTCCTCGTTAGTGATATTTAAAAGGATTGCAGCTTTTAATTTGAACTACAATGCGTTTTAATACTGGAAACTAAGCCCAATAGTGAAATAAATACGCAGCCCACCATTTGTCGGTGTCCATTTACGTGTTTCGTGTTATACGTTTGCTCTACAATGTGTTCCTCATAGCGAGTTGAAGTCATACCAAACTAATTCAATCACAACTTTTAAAACAGTTCTCACGCACTCAATAATATACCAAAGGTTTTTTGTTAATAATGTCTTTTATCCAGATTTTAATGATTCATTTATAAAACATTTTAAATCATCGACCCAAAAAATGGGACCCAAATTGAATCGTGGTCGAATAAATGCAGGCGCAAAACCAAAGCACCCTAAAGCGACGTTTAAAATGTCAATCATGATGAAAGATAAAATTTCTTCCTTCGGTTGAATTTAGTCGTTTTAAACAACGTTTTGCCTTATAGTTCGAAAAGAGAAACCTTTAAAAATAACCTATATCCATACTCGGATATTTATTCTAATCCTTTTCATTCGAAAACTGTTAATACCACAAAGGATATATAGAATGAATAATCTGTCTTTCGAAAACAATGCAAATATAATTTTGGTGAAAAAAACGAAGATAAGTATTTTTTTTCAAATAATTGATGTTTTATAATCATGTCTTTAAAGAAAAAGTTTAATATCTGTTGCTTCGGTCATTCCATTTTGTTTTCTTATCATTTACTTTTTCAAGTCTTTGTCCACGAAGACATTTTTTATTAATTAAAATTAAGGAATGATGCTAATCCTCTCAGCGTAAGTTCAAGCATTAAACCACGACACTTTTTTAGTCTAATATTTGCTCTCTCTGTCAATTGCCAACCCATAAATAGAATGAGATATTTTTGTTGCATTTCAAAATGCCTGCTATTACCATTCCCGTGTGGCATTTAGATATGTCTGTGAAAGAAATCGGGTAATCAAGCGACAATGTATTTACTATAGTTTCCGTTTCCTCTAAGAGAAAAATAACAACACCGAAACCAAGTTAACTTCAAAAAAATATATTTACTATTTTTTCGACGAAAGTGGCAACACTAGTCTTTTTATTGGATTTCTTTGAGTGTCAGTCAATGTTGGCCTCGGATGGCCGACTTTAAATGGCTGGTTTTTTTTCCTTTGCTCATCACGAAAGAAAGCAAAAAGTGGCTTCAAAAGTAAGTTGGCCCAAAGTGTCTCAAAAATGGTTGTGCTATGGGATTCTCGAAGATCGTTAACGCGTAGTGAGCTCCTTTCGAAATGAGGCGAATATTTCGAGAATCAAGGCTGACACATTCCGTCCATATCCCTGGTAGTCCCCTTAAATTTACATTTATTCCTTCCGGCCAGTGCAATCCTTGCCTCTTTTTTCCATTTTCCGATATACTAGGCGCTTGGGAGCACTTAACTTGAGTGGTCACTCTGGTAAATTCGTTTTCTGTATTTTTGGAAAGGAAGCTAAGGTCAGGGAGACGAGACTCCGGACTTTGCTGCTCCAACTAGCCTCTTAGAAAATTTTATAACCGTTTCTGAAGAAGTTAGTTTCTTAAAGTAGTATCGTGGATGAAAGCTGCCTAGTAAAAGTCATCTTTGTTGACTAACTAATTGTTAAAAGATACATTCCTGAAATTTTTAAAAGTATGTGGTCAGAAGGACCAATGAAAAGGTATGTTCTATGTTAGACCTATTTTGACTCTAGATAAGCCAAGCCTTGCAATAAAATTTACAATGGACTGTTGTTGTCAGTTCCAGGTAAAATCGACACTAATGTATGCTCGTTCTACTGTAATATCAAGAAGTGATATCTAGTTTACTAGGGGGAAGTATAAAATTCGCCACACTTCTAGCTTTATCTCCAGTCTAAACGTAGGTCCGGAGTGAATCCCCGCCTCTAAATTACAACCAGCATCTCATTGGTTCTTGAAAACTCACGTCAGCGCGACGCGAATGACGAAAATTGCTTATTTTCCGACTGAGGAGAGGCGAAATAGTCCAACCTCCTTTTACATCCCCCCTTGTATTTTGAAAGGGGGACTGGGACTATGGAGCGAATACTTAGGGATCTTACACCCTCTCCCTAGTAAACTAGATATCGCCTCTTGGTAATATCTATAAAATAGTTGTTTTGAAGTCGTTAGAAAACGAAAAGTTATTTGTATCTCTAGAATCACATCTTCTAATTAAGAGTATCTTTTACTCTACATCCGCCTTGAATTTTCTCGATTGAACACATGAGCAAATTTACCATTGGAATATTTCACTTCAAAGTATGGTTGTCTGTTCTATCCCATCTACTTAAAGTCAATCTAACCACCTAATGCTTTATTACGTCTATGGGGGCTTTATCCATTTATTCCCGTCCGGTGGTTTTTAAGAGACTACCAGACACGTTCATCTTATTTGAGTTCATGCGCACAGAGTTGAAGGGTTACATTTATCTGCCGGGCATCTTCACGGTTTTTCTTATTACCTATATATCTTTTCATTGAGTTAATTTAAATGAACGAAGGACATACGGCCTGCTGTTGACCTCGTCCAAACTATGACAAAACTTTATATCTGGAACCCTTATTTGGTTTTTAATACACCAGAATTCAGTGGCATATAGCGTGCCTGGTTTTCTTCTAAAGATCAAAAAGTTAAAAGCAAGGGAAGGTTATACACATACAAGTTGGGATAACCGAAATAGGAGGACTACCAACAAACTTCTTTACCTAGATACGTTATCATTGCTTTTCAACTGCAGAAGGTTGGCGTGACGCGTGTAAACACTATCCTTTTCTTATACCTCAAGGATTTTCTTATTTTGTCAGTATGACTGCTAATGATTCTCAATACCAAAGCTGCAGCTCCGAAGCGATAACTCGATTACAGTCGGAAATTTAACAGCCACGATCTAGTTTCCGTCATGACATTTGGTTCAATTCCATAACCTAAAACTATTCATTTCAAGGTGTCCCTTCATGGAGGACACGAAAAACGAAACAACTTTCATTCCATCTCATCTAGGGCCTCGAGGATCTACTTTTCGGTCCACTATGAAAGGATTACCTTCCTTTGATGCATGCAATGTCTAAATCAGAGTTTGGGCTATATATTAATGCAGTGTAGGTTTATAAACATGTAAACACCAATTTCAAATGTTAATATCAAAAGATATTGAAATAAAACCGAGCATTTTCCCATATTTTCCTTTTATATTGTAAAAACAAAAATAATAGGATTTCTTTACATAGGGCCTACAACACAAGGCAAGATGCCAACAGTAAATTACTTTATTACTCTTTCTGTTTTAATTATTAGTTGAGAAACAAGATTAACTTAAATATTAAATTAAATATAATTAATATTATATATATTTTGTTCGTTAATTATTCACCTACATCGTTCGTTTTAAAAAAGAGCAATTGAACATTTTTAAAAGACAAATATCTACATTTGAAATGTCTTACACAAATCGCTAGTATGCAAGTTTCGAATCAGCTACGTATTGGCACATTTGCTCGGACCTTTGGTGGAAGCTCCGCCAATGAGAGCCTAGAAATTCACTCGTCACTTGTTTATCAAATTAGAGCCAGGCTCACATTGTGGAGCAGCGTTACTAATAGATAATAACGTAAAGAAGTAGCAAATTCACAAATAAAAAATACTGCAACCACGGTTGGAGTAACGATATTTGGTAAATACTGAAAATCCGAATTATCGATTTTTTCGATCCGGCACTTTTGCAAACGGAAATATCGTTTTTCTACCGACGAAAGGATGTATTAGATCTATATGGCCTTAGGACAAGGTAGCGAAATTGGTGTGTTATAAGTCGTAGTTGGTGGTAGTAGTTCCTTAAAAACATTTAAATATATCAGTAAAAACTCTCTTTGTGGAATTGAAAAACAAAAAGATAAGTGAACAAAACATAAGTGGCAGCAAAGATGGCCGATATTGAAACTTTTTAATTTATAGCATAAACTATTTTAAAATATTGCTTATATTCCTTTCTGTCCATCAAAAGTGTCATTTTTTCTCCCTTGAATAACTCGAATAATTAAAAAATATATTTTCATAAGCGTTTTTCGTTCTAAAGACAAATTTTTGTCTCTTATAAATGTTTGATATCATTGTTAATGACTTTCATCCCTTAAGAAACGGACCACCTCAAAGAAATAATGAGGTACCAGAATGAAACTTATTTGAATCGTTTTGGAGCTCTAGATGGGGATGCTCGGGTTTGAATGAAGAAATATCTGGAGACTCGGAAAGTATTAGAGTAGCTACACTAGCAAATGCTCAACAAGTGGTTCTTCATCACTTTGCTAGATTACTTCCTACGGAAGAAAGAAGGCGAGTACCCCACAAAAGGATTCTTTAATTGAAAGAACCTAAGCTATAGACTAGATTTCTTTTCCCGTCTATCTCTTTTCCTTCAACGGAGATGGGGAAATTCATATACATATTTCGAATCTCGAGATTCTCCCCATCCTTACCATTTCGTAATATCGTTCTCATCAGAAACAAATTTACATAAAGTTATCATTGCAATTCAAGCAATCGCTTTGGTTTTATACTAAAACTAAGAAAATAGCCAGTTTTATCAAAAGTATATAGTTACAAAAACAAAAAGTTAACTTCGTTGAAACTTGCTGGCGCCGTGTAAGCCCTTCTTTATCCCAGAATAGTGTCTACCCCATCATCTTATGATTAACTTCCTGTCCGTGGCACCGGGAACAAGCCGTGAATACACCCATAAAGTAGCAGATGCTAGCTCTAGTAACAAAAATTAACGTTTGTATCTCCAGCATCAGTACTATTTTCTATAAACCTATGATGGCAAGAAGCTCTTCTCTGATTGGTTAATTCGTGTAGGAGTTAAGAGGAGGGTAGTTTGCTTCTCAGTTTACATGTCGTCTACAGCCAAAAGTAGGGAATTGTTAAAGAAGTGTACTTTTTGTTTTTATGTCTATACACTTTTGGTTTTATCAAATATGTATGCAAATATAAAGTTTCTTTGTGAAATTTAATATCCAAAAATATATCTGTTTAAATAAATTATTCTGGATGTCCCTTCAGTGCAATACAATAAAAAGTGAGAGGAATTAAGTCATAGTTATTGAAAAGGACACTGATGACTAAAACTATCGATAAGCCGTTATACAAGGTGTCCCAAAAAGGAGGGGACCGCAGTATATTGGTTTTATGGACGATTTGACATATAGAGTCGAGAATGTTCTATAGCATTTTGTCCTAAGGGCTACTTCTTATAAAATATGATTGTATTACTTTATGGATGACTTAAATTTAAGTCAGAAACTGAAAGACAACCTAATCTAATCAGGGATAGATTTAATTTTAGAAGTAGGAATGGAGAAAGGTTAGTATTTACTTCAGTCCGACTCATAGCCCAGTATAGAGCCCCTCCCTCCAAAACACGTAACGAAAAGTTTAAATTATTTTATTGGCTCACTTATACTACGTTTGATGAAGTTGCTGACGGGGACGGCGAAAAATACTTAATTCTCTTTTACCTCTGGCGCAATGACCCGTCTCTTCTTTCATACCCCTCGGGGAAGGGGGTCCGGGTCTTTGACGCGCGCCCAGATTACTCAGTTCTCCATTCCTATTTCTAAAATTAAATCTATCCCTGATTTAATCAATTACAGTCACGATCCATTCATGGAACTCTAATCTTCCGTTCTGATAACATTGAGTTTCATCTACTTCCCTTTCCACGGATATTTCTCAGACTTTCTCGGTCGACTAAAAAGCAATCAAGAGTGAGCCTGCAAGGCTTCGTGGAGAGTATTAAAGGCTCGAAGTTCCGAACACGCCAGCCTCCCCAAGGTACGCGTACATCTATCTATAAGCATGAATATATAAATTTAACTAAAGAATATCGTAAAGACTTTCCCCGAAATTAGTGTTTTGACCGACAAATTGACACGTCTGATCAACTCATGAAAATAACGTTATTTCAAGGGTAAATCAATGAAGAACAACAGGAATGCATACAGCTAATTGGAATCATCGTGTGTCTATTTTTTCAACGTATCTAGGCGGATTTTGTGGGACGAGCTAGACTTTCCTTATGTAAAACAAATTTTACCCTGCGAATAATCAATCTCGCTGCGCGCTGGAACCAACCAATGAAATTCCATTAGAAAGATCACAGAATTACGAGGCATGAAGGATAGATCTCAAGCCCAACCCACAAAACCGGCAAAAAATTAACATAGGATAAATGGGGACACAACGATTACCATTAGCTGTATGCATTCCTGCGAACAATTATAAGCATGGCTTAGCAAGAAGTTAGAATTAACAAGTTGGGAAAACCAAAATATTACCTCTCCGAGTAGGGGAAAAGACTATTATACGACTCAATATCGAAATACTAGAGCAACATTTTCTCGCTTTGTTTTGTCTAACGAGGCTTAAGTCATTGAATAGTTTTCTCTACATTGTCAAAATATATAATCATCCGCTAATCCTAGGTTTCAAATCATTATTTACAAATAATATAAGTTCTATGTTAAATTTTATTCTCTGATGAATACCACTAACCCGATAACGATTAGCCCTTTCACTGATCTAATTGCTACCATGATGCTTTCTTCTATTATAAAATCTAAATCTGATTATTTAAACGTGTATTTAACTTTCGGCTCACTCTGAACCGATAATGTCCCTTCATTACAGACACGATAATCAAACCTCAAAGTTTACTCCACCTCAGGTCTCAATTATTTACTCTTTGGTTCACTAAGCCTATTGCGGATCAAACTTGATTTACCCGATAGAATCCAGGCCTTGGCTTTCTTCTTGAAATAACTAAACCAAGGATTATTCTATATACAGATTAGTATAGCTTAAGTAATATATAAACAGCCATTTCAAATAATAATATTTAAAAACATCCTTGGAATATCAAAATGAAACAGAGCTTTAAAGCTACAAAAGTACTAAATGCATCGTAATTACAAAAAGATTTCCACATATTCACTTTATATTATGGAAAAAGTGAATATTAAGGTTCTGTAGGATTTCTTAACACATCAAAACAACGCGAACTGCTAACTCGGCGCACTAGTGTGACAACGGACAGACACACACGGACAAAAAAATAGACTACTTTTTAACTCTTTCCGTATTAATTTTGAATTGAGAAAAGAGATTATCTTAAATATTAAAATAAATATAATTAATATTTAATATTTTCTTCGTTAGTTGTTCGCCTTATTGAGCGTTACATCGTTTTGATAAAGAACAATTAAACATTCTTGAGAGACTTTACTAATATTGGCGTTTGAAATGAAGCATACGCCGGTTGCTTCGCCTTACTAAAATAGGTGTCGAACTACAGTTAAAAGCAAGAACAACCGCAATTGCGTGAACCTTGGAGGAAGACCCCTCCAATGGAAGGCTAGACGGTTTTCGTAACCCTAGCCGATCGCCGCGTATGTCTTAACCTTAAGGATGATGGTGGTGTTAGAAGCCAGGTGTACAGACTGGTGTCCATGTGGGATGGACAAAAACAAAGACCAGAAGATGGTGGTGTTAGAAGCCAGGTGTACAGACTGGTGTCCATGTGGGATGGACAAAAACAAAGACCAGAAGATGGTGGTGTTAGAAGCCAGGTGTACAGACTGGTGTCCATGTGGGATGGACAAAAACAAAGACCAGAAGATGCTGGTGTTAGAAGCCAGGTGTACAAACTGGTGTCCATGTGGGATGGACAAAAACAAAGACCAGAAGATGGTGGTGTTAGAAGCCAGGTGTACAGACTGGTGGTGTCCATGTGGAATGGACAAAGACGAGAAGGTGGTGGTGTTTAGAAGCCAGTAAGTACAGAATGGTGTCCATGTGGAATGAGCGAAAGACTAGAAGATGTTGGTGTTTAGAACCCAGTAAGTACAGACTGGTGTCCATGTGGAATGGGCGAAAGACTAGAAGATGGTGGTGTTTAGAAGCCAGTAAGTACAGACTGGTGTCCATGTGGAATGGGCGAAAGACTAGAAGATGGTGGTGTTTAGAAGCCAGTAAGATCAGACTGGTGTCCATGTGGGGTGGACAAATGAACAGAGTTGTTAGACAGGCAATGGAGTAATGGCCTGTAAGTGGAATACAATTTCCGGGACTGTATATGCGGTCTGGAAATTGAATACACGTTTGCTCCGATTTGCAAACTGCGAACGCGGTCACGTGGGTGTAACAACGGACAGACAGACAGACACACAGACACACAGACACGTCGAAATTAGAACCTCTCCGTGACATACGTCACTCGGAGAGGTAAAAACGTTAAAAAGACGTCAGAATTATGAGGCATGAAGAATGTTTCTCAAGCCCTCATAGAAATTAACATGGGATATATGAGGGAACAACGAATACCTAGTTGTAAGTAACAATAATAGGCAATGCTTAGCAACCAGTTAGAGTGTAGTTACATCATAAGATTATAAGATATGTTGCATAAGTATGACACGACCTTAATCTCTTAAAGCTAGAGACTTACAGAGAGCTAGTTCGAGAACGACAAGCGAGAATTGCCTGCACGCTGTTTTGCAGTTCATCTTCCTATTTAGTCTGTACTGGGCTTTTAACAGCGCCTTACCAGCATCTCTTTACGAGAATCTATGACCTATGTCACTTCATGACAAGTTCTAAGAGACCTGTGCCAAACTTATGGAACATTTGTTATGAATTTATAGCTACGTTGATATTAATAATCGACGACTAAAGAATGTTTTGTCCAAAATTTAACGTTTTCTGTTGCAATCGGTGTCTGGAAGAGAAGCTCACAGAGAGGTATAATTTCCGTCATTAACAAAAGTATCTAAGACATCTTATGGAGGAATTCGACACAAATTATAAAGGTTATGTAGTTCCTTTAGATAATATACTAGACATTACTCTTAAGTTTCAATACATCTAAACTAGAATATAAAACGCGATAAGGAAATAAAATGAAATTTTCTAACTTGCGTGATGACTAACGCCATTAAAATCGAAAGAAACTGAAGAATGAGTACGTTCTAAGATTGGATCTGATAGAGGTCGTATAGAAGTTGAATGAAAATCTAAATTTTCTCTGAAGTGATGTCTCTTTCGGGTGTTTTTTTCTTCTTAATTTCCAACTTGGGTCGAAAAAATGTTTCGAATGAATATTCCACTTTCAAATTGCGCTGCTTTAGTTTGTTATCAATTGAAAGTTTGACATTTGTCTTTGGACCCAATCCCACTTGGACCGTATGTTCCATTGGGCCGAATCACATTAGATCGAATACCGTCAAAATTTGCGGGTTCATTTTCACGAAATTGGAATTTAAATTTTCCATTGTTTTTATTTATTTATTTTTTAGAGTCAGAATTAAAAATTTTACAATTTAAAAAAACACACACATTAGGACATTCGGTTTAATGGGATTCTAGTTAATGTTATAACTTCTTTTTGCTATGCACTTCATAATCAAGAAAATTAACTAATGAACCTGCAACGGGAACTTGCGAGAAGTCGTTATTAGAAGTTATTAGAACGTATCCGTTGCGCATCACAATATGATGGGCAGAAAATTATTTCTACGGCTCTTTCTTTACTTATCTGCATTTCAGTGTTCATGGTAAAGTAAACTCAATTCATGCTATAGGTATATTTTCTAAATATTGAGGCCTATGAATCCGGGCGAGGTTGACTTAAGCAAAAAGAGGAACGTATATGTATTTCGAATGTCTTTGTAGCGTAGCGTCTTAGAAGACGTTTCCTATCCCCGAGGGCTATCTTCGGCTTCTTGCATTTTCTCTGATTTCTATATCCCCTTATAAGATTTTGTCCTCTCTTATTACGTAGTCACCAGTGTAGAGGTTAATGGTGAGCTAGGTCAAGAGGAAGGGTATACACGAGATGGAGAGGTCTTTGTCGCAAAGCGTAATCTTCCTGGCTTGTCCTCCATTGTATTTGGTAGTCAAGATGAGAGGAGAACGCTTCTAAATCAAGTATGTGTCACAGAGAGTACTAGTAGGGCTAATGAAGAGAAATGTAGAGTGGAATCGAGGTGGGAGTGAACAGCTGGTTCTGCTTATTTGGATCAAGAATAATCAACCCCCTAAGTAATTATTCAATCTAAGATAGGGTATTAGGACAGTCATCCGTGACGAGACTAGAAAACGCAGCGAGTATAGTTCAGATTAGAAGAATATTTCGGCCAACCGAGAGTGGCACCGAACACGCTAAGGTCGAGGTCAATTTTTTGACACAATTGAACTTGTATTTCGGCTAAACGACTTGAGCACTCAGTTAATGCCCTTTATCTAATTTATCGTTCACAGTGCTGTCAATATTTTCTCGATATGCGGTCCGATTTAAGCAGCTGAGCAGTATATAAGCTATTATGGTGTTTTTATAAAAAATTATTTATTCGATATAATCTTTGAAAAAATTAAAAATAACATTAATAACAGGGATATATTTAATTTTAGAAGTTGAAATGGAGAACAGAGTAATCTGGGCGCGCGTCAAAGTACCGGACCCCCTTCCACGGGACGGAGGGGTATGAAAGAAGAGGCGGGTCATAGCGACAGAGATAAAAAGAATTAGCAACGTCATCAAAATTTAGTTTAAGTGAGCCATTTATATAATTTACTTGTTGAAGGGAGGGTCTCTATACTGGACTTTGAGCTGGACTGAAGTAAATACTAACCGTTCTCCATTCCTACTTCTAAAACTAAATCAATCCCTGATATTAACTAAACGTTTCAGATGTCCGCCCAACATTGTGGAATTATTAAAAATAGTTTTGATCTTTTAGGAGAGAGGTAGAGTGGAGTGGCAATGTTGGTCGGCCATGTGCGGCAATGAAAGTCCTCCAGTGTACTGTATCATAAGTGCTACCGCGTACAGCCATTTAAAAATTTAAGCTAGTTCGCATGAATTCGCTTCTATTTGTTATACGACATTTAGGAGGCATTGTCACCGTTTTTTGTACCGTACGACCCTACCGAAACGCTGATGATGCTGGGGAGACGTAGATGAGGGTACATAAGCGAGTTTATAGGTATGGAAATTTCTATTCCATCTCATCTTTCCATGAACCTTCTATATAATGGACCAGAAACTTAATGACGGGTACCATGTTAACGTGTACAATGTAAACAAGTAAAATGGCCGCTTGGTCTCATTTCGCTAAGCCTTGGGACTAATGTTAATTTTTTGCATCTATTTAAAAGTAAAGTTTAATAAAGTAATTAAAAATACGAAAAAATAAAGATTTGCGCGTTTGCAATTGTGAAAGTGATTCAAGGAAATTCAAATGGAAAAACATACGCTTTGTACCCTTCCCAAAAACGTCACGTTTGTTTCTGGTCCTTCTAGATTGATGGTTCATGATCTTTCTCATCCAAGCTTTCTTTCTCTCCTCTCTGCTTTCATGTCCCAAATCAACTACGAGGCAAGGCTGTACATAGCCCTGAATCGAAATCTGGGGCTCACTAGTCAACTTGATTAATAAATATTTTGCCTAAATAACAATATTGCTACCTCTCCACTAGTACTGGACGCTCAGTTGTCAGCTTGAGTACTAATAAAAATATCCTTATGTACAGCCCGGCTCCAAGACGATACATTTTGTAACGAAATTATTAACTACACTCTCTGTGAATTATATTATTTGTTCAAGACCTTTCGGGCTTCGAATCTAAAGTTTAATTGCATTTATAATGGCAAATTTAGCCTGGGAAACTAGGTCATATTTAAATAATGAAAGTCGGAACTCACGTTGTCGAAGCAAATGTCTAATGGCCGTCTTTGATCACCAAAATTAATTATTATTTAAATATTGACTATTTTCCAGGCCCATCTTTGATCATCTAACTGAATTATTTTTTAAGTAACTTTCAAAAGTTAAAGTTCACTACAATATTAGTTGCGAATACAAAAACACCATTAATTTTAATACGGTGAAATATTAATGACTAAAAAGGCGCAGTCTGAATTTTAAGCAGTTTGCTTTATATTTATAATAGAAGTATATAAGCCTTTTCCTGGGAGATGAGCCTAAAATCAAAGAAATTGTATCGTGAATCTTGGCAACAGTCGAGAATTCGGGAAATAAATTTTTAAATAGAACTCTCGTTGCTGTACTATGGGCCCTTGTTGCTGTAAATTTGGGCAGTTGTCTGAAAAACACTATTTTTGTCTCCTATGATGTTGAACAAACATAGTAGCATTGTGAAAAACACAATGGAAATTTTATAGCTCTGGAGCGGCGAATCTACAATGGGGAATTTCACTCCATTCCATGTTTGGTTTGAAGCTAAGGTAAACGCGGATATGTCGTGTTGCGTGACTAAACTTTAGAGCTCAATATGCACTAAAACGAGATTCGTACAGCCCCCATCGTAAAATGGAGGCGAATATTTTGAATCTAACGAATAGAGTTTTTCATTTATAACACGAGAACTTGAGAGCATCCGAGTTTATATTTTGTGTTCCATTTCACTTCCGAGGTTTATCTGAAGGCACTTTATTTGCACATTAGATTTGACAAATTGTAGATTCCGAGAACTCTATAAACCAAGCGAAAATGTCTAGGGATTTACCGATCGAGATCTGGTTTTTCGAATCTGTACCAAAGCTTAGATCGAAAACATTTTGCGAGGCTTAGGCCTATATATTTTTTGATGGAATCTTGTGATCATTCTTGATTGAATAAAGATTGTGTATGTCCATAAGTTCAGAATTGACACTGTAAGTCGAAAAACAAACAACCAACATTCAAAAATAGGCGGAATCGGAAAAATTTCAAACAGATTCGAGCGAGAGCGAAGACATCATAGGTTGAAAGATCTGAACGAGAATAATGACGCCTGGAGAGGTCAAATGAAAAACATTGTAACAGTCTCAAATAGGTCTTTTCTATCTCGTGATTGGACATTGCTAGTCCATTTTAATCCTTCCTCTCGGCGTCTACGTTACTCAGTGAAGGAGGCTCGGAGAAACCAAATTCTCCGTCAGCCCCCCCCCCCCTCCTTTCAAAACCGGTACCGATCTGTGGCTTGATATCAGAGTTCCGGACATGCGCAACAGATAGGAAAAAAATAGAGCAGTTGGTATACAGCCAATACACATCACGTGACGTCTGGTTTCTCGCCTGCCTATGCACCGAGGTAGGTGCGCGTGAGAGTGAGATCGGGCTAGGCCGTTATAGTTACCTTCCCCCGTCCCTCTTTGACTCCTTCTTACACGTGCTCACTGCATGCCCAAAGCATTATTTTTTCAATTTGATTTAATAAAGTTCATTTGTTTCGACTTTATTTTGTTCTATGTAAAAATGTTGTTTCGTATTAATGCGGCAACTTCATACAGTCAGATGTGCACATCTACGTCTAACTTAATTTCCAAGAAAAACAATTACTTTTCTCCTTCCAAAGAAAAAAGGGAGAGCTTTGGTTTTCTGAAGATGAAAGCTCTTTCTAAAACGTTCATATGTAGATAAAGAAAAGGAATATCTAACCATAAAACAACGCAAAAACCAAAGATCCTAGATTCGCTAAAGTAGAGATCGTTGTACAGAAGGGGTTTAGTATATACGCCGCGGTATTAAAAACCAAATCTATTCATCCAATAACCATTTCCTCTTTATTTTCTTTTTCTCGTTTTACTTATATTCCCTTTTTGTTGTCGTCTTCCAATCTCCATATTATGAGAGAAAAGGGGAGGAGATGACCAAAACTGTACAAAAAAGCGGAGCATCTGCTGGCAGCTCGTTTCTTTCCTTTTTATTCTAATACACACACCCTACTTTTAAAGAGCGAAAATTTCCATGTTAATGTAATAGGTTCGTTCGTGTTCATATACCAGGTTTCTTAGTTATCAGCTTGACGGCCATATATTGAGGTAAAACATTCGTGGTACCACTCAGTGTCCCGGCTTTTCTTTGTAAAATTGTATCTTAACCTAGCTACCTCTGTTACCAGAGTGTTATTAGGGTCTTTAAACCGGAAAGAGTTTCCTATTTATGTAGACTTCAACCAAGAAGTTATATCTAGTTTATTAGGGCGGTATAAGATGCCTAAGTATTCGCACGCCATAGTCCTAGTCCCCCTTTCAAAATACAAGGGCGGACGTAAAAGGAGGCCGGGCTATTTCGCCTCTCCTCAGTCGGAAATTTTCGTCATTCGCGTCGTGCTGACGTTAGTTTTCAAGAACCAATGAGATGCTGGTTGTAATTTAGAGGCGGGAATTAACTCCAGACCTACGTTTGGACTGGAGATAAAGCTGGAAATGTGGCAAATTTATACCTTCTCCCTAATAAACTAGATATCACTTCTTGCTTGAACTCTATAGCGCCTATAGGCTATCCATATATCCGCATAATTTTCCTTTAGAAACTAACCTTTTTCGAACTTTCAATTTCAATAAAACGATGCATAATTGGGAGATAATTCTGAAGGTAAAATATTTGGGCTCTAGAATAGAAAGTACAATACTTAACAGGCTTAATAGACCTTTTTCGACGTAAAAAATTGGTAGACAATCCTCAGTATCTAGATATACAAGGGGGTTGATACATTGCCGTCTCTGCACACTCTCGATGCAAAAAGACTACAGAGCAGGTGCCAAAAAGCGAGATGGAGTTTCACACCCGTGTCTTTCCCTCTTATGTGCATCGAAATGGTCTATGGCTAGAATTAGCAGACCAAATCTTGAGGAGCTCAAATAAACTACTTCTAAAACCTTCCTCTAGTGTTACTGATGCAGTTTGGTCAATTTGGTAAGGAATCGTGACTGTGCACGAAGAACAAACATACCATCAAACCACTTTCTCAAATATACATAAAATCAGCTAGGAGTACAGTATACATTCCGTCGTACTACATAACTAATCTTACAGAGAAACTATGACAGGGAGTCTTGATGAGAGGCTGAGATCTTCGCAAGTCGCTGACACTTCCAACAACGATCACATAAAGAGCTCTCTCATCTAAAGCATGCGCGAGAAAGAACAATGTTTCCCGTTACCTAACCTTAGCACCATTTTTCATGAGATTTTCACATTGGAGTTCAACTGAACCAATGTGGCATGTGAATTCGTTATGGAAAATATCTCAAACGAACTTAGAAGTTTACTGCTCTTACAACCAAGACCCCATACTCATTGGTAGTTCCAATTTCTCTCGATAGCGTCATAGATCACTGTGGAAATTTTTCGCGCCCAAAACTAGGATTGCAGTATACAATCCACTGCTATGAATTTGAAAGCAGAATGTTTGGTCGTCACTTTGTCAGTACAAATGAAACCTCGTGCACTCCCTATTAATTAAAAGCATTCCAACCTCCACACTCCTACCTAGCTGCAGACCAAACGTAGGCGCTCTACCTACATTTGGTTACACATAAGTTATGTTTACGAAACAATTTCAATTCCCTTTCTATATAACTTTAAAATGAAGTGGGAGTCAAGTTTAATTGAATTTTCCCATTTCGCCCACCATCAACTAAAGTTTGCAATTCCTATTAATGACGTCATTGACGGCGAATCTCCGTCGCTCTATTGCCTCGTAAGCCAATTAACGGGCTTAAGCGCACGTGCCCTACGTCATAGTGATTTGGCATCACTACGTTTTCTAACAGGTATTTTGCGAGATAAACATAGGAAAAATGAAAGAAATTTCCGGATTATTAGAGTCTGGGAGACTTTATAGGACAAATTTCTAATGAAAGGGGGGATGAGAATAATGCGAAGGTTGTTTTAAAGGCGCATATCTTTGGGCCCATTTCGTAATAAGAGAGAATACGTCACATGATCGTCGTTAGAAACGTCACGGGCTTAGAAAATTATAAACCCGATTAAAAGACAATCTCATGCGCAGAACGAAGAGAGTCTTCCCCGAATAAAATTATTTCAAAAGTTGAATAGTTTTCCTCTTTCAAGAATATCCCATAGAGTCTTTTAAACTGAACTGTAAACACTATTATAGTTTGAACTTGATACTATTTCCTACTCCAATTAATGCTTGCTGTATTTATTTCAAAACGGCATGTTATGAACTTCTCAGGTAATGTAATCGATAATAAAAAAACATTCAATCTATGCAAGGGACTTCAAAGAAATTTGCTTTTCATCTTTTTTTTTTTTTTCATTTCTTCCTACACCCAGGCTTTGCATTAACCTTAATCGAAATCTGAAGATGAAGCTCGCTTGGGGGTGGAACTGTCTGAGTTAAAGAAATTTGGAAATGAAAGAACACGCACCTTCGAACACGAAATGACATTGTTGGCTTAATTAAATGAACCGGAGATATTTTCATTTGTGCCTCGAGCTAAGCCTTTCATATCGAGGTTAAACTTGATTAGAAGTATATTTTACTTATCTTCGAGAGAAGTGTCATTATTCGAGGCAGTGCATCATGATTTTGCCTTAAATTGTGAAAAATTATCACCATCTACAAAAACCATTCCTAAGTCAATAAGTTTTCCGATATGCGCATATTGGATCCCTTCTTAGGCAAGATTTCTAAGACATGCAAAGTTTTCTTATTATAAATACAGTAATTGAAAATGACTTCACGGTGTGATGCTTAGTATATTTTTGACATTTACCAAGATTAAGGGTGAAATCCACCAAATATTAGCACTAATCCTCCCCTCTTACCAAATATCTAAAAAACCAGAGCCTATATATTTCAATTATATTTAATCAAAGGCTCAAATTAACTAATCAGATTTTTTCTTTTTGAAGATAAGAAAAGCAAACTGAGAGACTAATCAGTCACACCGTTCTTTAATTATCCCCTTCTTCTATTTCCGAGTTTTTTAACCCTTCAAATTTTCCTTTGTTGACGAACCAGTGATAATGCCAAAGCAAAGTATAGCAATTCGATGCATCCAATATCATAGTATACGATGTCATAAAATCCTGACTGACTGATTGACTGATAATCAACTCCTGACAAAAACTGCTTTACTTGCGAAGCTGATAAAAGATTTTAAATTCGCGGCCATCTTGAAAAATGGCGGCCAGAAATGTAAAATATTTTCTATCTAGCACAATGAGGGAACAAAAAGACAAAATGTGACGGGAAACGCCGGTTCTCTTTGATGCTAGTATCCAATCGTAAAGACCTGACGGCTATAGCCAACCAATAACGAAACCAATTGTAATGAATCGAATTGATTTCATTGTTCTTTGAAGCCTGACGTGCGACAAAAAACTTGATTAGCGACTCAGTTTGATCAAAAACTGTTTACTTGATGATTCCAACTTGTACTTTCATAAACTCATAAATGTTAAGAATTCTAATGTGTTGCAAGTTAGGTTTAAATATTATCTGTGCCAAAAAAAATCGCGCTCAGGAAAAAGCCTTAAGAAGTTAACCCGTTTTACTCAAATGGTGTTTTCACTGTTTGCCTTTCAGAATGCATTACAGGCAACAGGAAAATGTACCAGGAAGTTAAGTTCGACACCATAGAGTATCCAAAACACTTCATGGACTATTTTTCTATATAACAAAAAATATTTTTAATTTCTCACATCGTAACTCTGATGTTTCACAAACAGCCGCGACTTAATAAGTTCCAGACCAAGGGATTTCTCTTATTGCCATTTCGTTATACCCGAAGGAGATAATGGAAGAAGGATGACACTCTGTATCCTCTTAACAATTTAGTTATGTAACATGATTCTTCTCAGGTTCAGCCTCATCAAACTAAATTCAGATGGGCATCGCAGCGTGGGGTGAATTCTATAACTGTTAGGTATACTAAACCATCAGCAATCAATCCACAAACCTGTTCCTGACGTGGGTCAAAAATCCATAAGCGCACCTTAGCAAATAGTTAAGTGCTAATAGAACAATGAGGGAACTATTTATCGTGCATGTGATTCGGCTAAGCAACTTTGCTCCAAATGTAAAGGGACGTTGGGAAGAATCATGTTACAATTACCACGTTTTGTGGTACACTTCTCTCGAACAGAAGTATTATATACTTCCGGTTATAGTTATGGGTATCATACATAAACCCGCTTATGTTCCAACGTAAAGTATAGTCTTGGTAAAGATCGACTAAAAACAATTTTTCTTGGAGTTCGTTCTGGAACAAATACAGGGTTCCTTTTATTTTTTTCCGTGAACGACAGCTGCGGTGTCGTTTACTTCTTTTCATTCCCTCTTTGTTCTTATCGATTATCAATAAGGTGACAAAATAAGCTTTCTTAACAAAGTACACTATATAAGAAATCCATCCTCCTAATGCGTATATGAAACCTTTACTGGAAATGAAGTTAAGAGTTCAAAATTATAGAACCGTTCCGTTGTTGCTTGTTCGTTTCGGAACTACTATATCGTAACATTTAAAGAGAAGGTGGAACAATGAATTTTGCGGTGTTCATCACAATGGGATCTGTATACAAAATCAGTCCGAGAGTTTTTGTTGTACTGGAGGTTGATGTATCGGTTTTAATTTCAGGAAAGGGTTTACTGGGACCCCGACATTGACGTGAAAAATTATAAAACACCAAAACCTTTCCATCTATCCTGTATGATGAAAATGGATGAAACATAAAATGGGGTACCTCGATGAACGGCACAGGGCTAAAACCTTTACCTTCCATCCCGCTTTTTAGCGCCTGCGCTGTAGGCTTGGGGGATCATGAGAGTGCGCAGAGACGTCAAGGGATTAACACCCTGTATGTCCCGATACTGAGTTGCCTAGGGCCGGATTAAGCAATTTTGCACCCGGGGGCCGAGATAATTGCGCCCCTTAAGTCGGTAAAAAGGAACAGAAGTTCCTAAGGGGAATAGTTTAAATCAATGCGCCCCTAACAAGCCTTGCACCCGGTGGCCAGTGCCCCCTCACCCCCTTTAATCTGGCTCTGGTTGCCTACCTTTTTTTAAGTCGAAAGGGTCTATTCGAAATGCTCCGAACCTTTTACCCCATCTTGACCCTGCCTCCCCTTTATAATGCTACCAGGCGTTGCCCGGTGTTTTATTTAAGGGACAAAAACAGGGAAGAGTTTCGTTTTCTCTTGAACTAAACACTGAATAGTTTTTTGATCCACCCCTATAGAGCATGATTTTGTTATTTTTAGAAACTAAAGTTTCATACCATTTTCATATCCCAATAAAACTATGCTAAAATAGAGGTTATTCATAAGGCCAAAATCTTACAAGTCTAGATTAGGACGTTCTTTACAGATTTAATGGCAAGAGGTTTTCGGGTTCAGCCCTGAAGAATTCAACCAAACCACTTCCAAAATCTTTCCCTTGTGTTACTGATATCAACAATGCGATTTGACCGAATTCGCTATCGAATTGTGACTATACACAACCATACGAACGAACACACAAACCGCGTTCTGAAATATAAGATTAAAACTAGACATAACCTACCTTGCTTGCCGGAGACACACTAGTAGAAAATACTAGAGAATCCCAATTAAATCACAAATTTAGCATGAGAATGTTAGTCACTAATGAGGTCAGTTCCACACAAAAGCGATAATAGTGAAGGTTTCGCATACGACCTAATATGCCGATGTAGTAACACATTTTAAAGCTTAATGCACACTTTCTCTGACCGAGATAATTTACTAGAACATAGGAAATCGTCAATCACAGACTTAATATTTCATAAGAGGAATTTACAAAGCAGTAATTTTTGGTGTCCGTTCACATTAATTCTAATTACGCGATTAATTTTGTACAGTGCTTTGGAGTTTTGAGTGACTTTCACTTAACCCAAAAAAAAACACGTTGACACTCAACGAGACCCTCCATGCGTCTAACTTTATCATAATTCGACTGATATACTCCGAGCTCCTCTTGAAAATGAACATGTTTATTAATCGCCGAAAAATTCCCAGTTTTTTATCCCTTAGGAAGGTTTTTTAAGACCATAGTTTCAATAGACCATTCCAGAAATTACATAAGAGAAACTAGCACACACAGGAGCGATGCCGCCATTGGAGTATCCTCTCTCTCTCTCGCCAAGAAGGCTAGCGTGTAGTGAACTGGGCCTCTGGCTGCATGGCGTTGCTTCGTCTGGCGACGGATAATACCATAATGGCGGCCTCGCCCCTGAGTCTAGTTTTCTCTATATGTATTTTACTAAACTGTCTATAGTATAATTGCTTACCGAAAAGCTGGATTCAAAATGAACGTGAATGAATTGGCCAGATGATGTGTTATTTTTTTAGGACCGATAAGTCACCAAATTGTTTTCTCCGATTTGGGCAAAACTATATTTTAAAATTTTTTGTTGGATTTGGTTGACTACAATGAATTTTTAGGTCTTGGTGTACATTTTTACCTAATATTTTGAAGTTTCTGAATAGTTCTTAGAATTTAAATCTTTAAAATATGATTAACTGCAATTTATTTTAACTCTAATTTGGTTGTAGCCCATAGCGTTGAGTCCCATTCGTTAGAATCTCGCTGGGTCGGTGTTTTTTTAACCGTTTCCCATTGAATAGAACTTTTTTGTAACCGAAATTATTAAAAAAATCTAATATTTTTAACTGCATCTTGAAAAAAAATACGATCTGAATTCATTTAATTTTTAAAGCGTCGTCGAGTTGAGATTTTGGAAAAGGCTTAAAACTTAAACCGCCGGCTCCCCATCCTCTCGTTTCATTGGCTATTCACATTTATGGAACAACGGTCAACCCTAAGATTACTCATTCAGAACACTCAAAGAGAAGTTGTTTAAATTCGGGTTCGACTCGTATGGGTCACTAGCTACCTCGATGCGGAGCCTCCAAAATGAACTTTCGGAGGCTCCGCTCGATGTCACGTGGCTTCAAAGTTCAAATACATTATGCATGACGTCAGGGGTCACGGTTTTTACACCTCCTCCCCTTCATTTCAAGCAGAAAGCCGTAGAAAATTACTTGTTAATGATTCCAAGAAGACGAAAACTATGTATTCCTGGTTCAATATGAGTTCCGTAATCAATAATGCATCTGATATAACAATTTTAATTGTTGGCTTTCCGGAAGTACAACTTGTTAAATTCCAAAGAAAGAAAAAATTGCTTCGGCTGAGGTACCTAGTCCCTTTTTATTTAAAATGATCTTTAAATTGGTGGATTTTATGTTAAACTAGGAATAACGGTTCCCTGCGTTGCCGTGTGAAAAAATGGTTAGAATGTACGGAATTTATCTCGTCCAGACGTTTTGGTTCCTTTTTTGCCACCATTTTCGGATTACAAGCAAACACCACGCATCCTTGGCATAGATCGTCAACTAAACATCAATGAAACTGAAAGTATCAATAGTAAAGTCGTTATCTAGTCAGGATGTTTTGGTTATTTTTCCTGTTACCATTTTAAAGACCTAGTCTGAAATTTCTCAGGAACGTTACTTTTACCATAAGTTCAAACGATATGTTTCATAAGTTTGTCATTGGTTACTGAGAGCTTGAAGTGACGAAGGTCAGGTGAAACGTCATAGATTCTCGTAAAGAAACGCCTGCTGAGACGATATCTGTCAAAGGCTTAGTGCATTTTGAATAGGAAGATGGACTACCAAACCGTGTAGTCAATTCTCGCGTCGTTCTCGAACTAGCTCTAAGTAAGTCTCTAGCATTACGAATTAGTATAGGTAGTGTGATACTTATGAAACATATCTTATAAACTTATGCTTTTAAGTAGCATGTATAGACTATATAAGAAAAATGTTTTTCCAATCCGCGGCTATCGTGAAAAAGAGCGCGCAGAGATGCGAAAAACCTTTCGATCAACCGATTTCACTAATGTTGAACACTGGTTCCCTGTATCCGATAGACGGGCTTAATGGCCTTTGACATCCAACTTGTCGTAGCTTTTAAAAAGGCTTGTCCTGAAAGACAACGAACGCTACGTCTCTTTGCTGTTCAGAATAGCCAAATATTGAACGTTACAAGAAATTGTATTGAACAACAAAGTTGAGATTAAAGGTGAAATACATTCCATAATCCAACCCGACTGTTGACAAACCGAAATGCAGTTATTTGCTTATCTTAAGCTACGAAACTTTTAAATTATCCTTTGAAACTTGCTTTATTTTATGTTCTAAATATAATTAGGCACTAATTTGCAATTTTTTCCCATTAGCCAATTTTTTTCCCACCACATTATGCCTCATTCCTGCCGGTTTCTGTCACCCCAGAACGATAAAATAAAAAAATATTTTAACGTTAAACGTTGCATTTTTTCACCCAAAAGACCGTCATAAACGAAGCGGCACTCTTTTCAACGAAAATAGCAGCTAAAGCTCTTGGATTCCTTCGCTTATAAAACGCCTAGATCCTCTAGTGTCATTAACAGCCGCCAGAATTTTTCCTTTTAGCCATCCCAAACCACATCCCCAGCCTCTTCCTCATCCCTTCTTCATCACAAAAAAAACCGAGGAGGAGTCGCGAGCATTTTTTTACGATCTTAAAGCCCGCTCGGTTTATTTAGAAACATTTGGAACGCGTCAACGCATTTTTTGTGTATGTATTCCCGTTTTTGCCGGATGCCATAAGATTTAAATTTTAGGGTGGATATAGGCTAAAGCGTCCAGTATAAGAGTTACGACTTTGAAAGTAAGAGATTATTCAAGTTTTTCTTTATATTTATAAAAAAAAAAAGTAAAAGTATCAGCTGGACCGTACAGAAACCATTAAATATCGTAAGTTCAATTCACCTCCTCTTCCATACTGATGTGAGCATAAAATATATCAAAGGATGTAGTTTTATAAGAAAACTCGTAATGTTTCCGACAGTTGGTCTACATTCAGGAAGCGTCAAAGCCAGATTTCTCATAATTTATCATCAGTTTCCAGTTGTAATAACGACATGGAACCAGGGATAGATGTAATTTTAGAAGTAGGAATGGAGAACGGTTAGTATTTACTTCAGTCCGTCTCATAGCCCAGTATAGAGCCCCTCCCTCCAACACCTAACGAAAACTTTGAATTATCTTATTGGCTCACATAAACTCCGTTTTGATGACGTTGCTGACGGGGACGCCGAAAAATACGTAATTCCTTTTTACCTCTGTCGCTATGACCCGCCTCTTCTTTCATGGAAGAGGGTCCGGGACTTTACGCGCGCCCAGATTACTCTGTTCTCCATTCCTACTTCTAAAATTAAATCCATTCCTGATGGAACGTAAGCCAGAAATCGTGGTTCGTGTCGAAAAATTGTTCTATCAAATACAAATATAATTTGTTAAAACATGCGACTTAAGTTTTCTTCGTACAATTTCTAACCTATATCCGTTATTCCCCAATTCTCATTAGGATCTCTTCCGCCGATGATCCTTGCAGATGTAGGAATAGATTGACGTCAGCATGGTACAAACGTCACCGCTTACCATAGTACTAGATTGCAGAACCATGAATCTATTAATTAACACGAATATGTATCTGCATTAAACTGTTTGACAACCTATTCAGGGATAGAAGGGGCTTAGGGGTTATGACGTTAGTCAGTCAAGTTCCGGGACTTTTTGTAAGCAGACGACTCGTCTAGGGAAAGATAGCGTTTTCAGTTTTTTTTTTTTTTTTTGACGCAAGATGTGAGGCGACCATGATGAAATTCGAATTATCAACTAAAAGTATCGTCGTTTTCAAACATTCAAATAAACGTTTCTAAGATAAATATTTGAGAATGGGGCAATTCTCTAACTTTTTAATCGAGTTATCGCAAGTGATAACCATCGTCTAAAGGGTTGATACCAACCTCGTTCCACAACCTTATCTCTTTGAAAACATTTTTGTTGATTTATAGATTAAATTAGATAAAGAGCGGGCGAATATAAAAGTAAAAGTCCAAAAATAAGTCAACATAGGAATCATGTTGAAACAATTTTGTTCGGAACGAAAAGCTTTCTTGACGAACATTTGGTTTCAAGCGTTTATTGACTAAAATTTTGAAGGTTATCAATTTTTTTCCTTGAGTAGCAGTTCAACAGCTGAGCTTTCATTCTTTAATTAAAGAATATGTTACATGCACCGGTAATAATTTCTTTTAACAGGTGACAATAATGTTCTGATATCGTGCTGAGAATGTTTTTCAAATCAAAATCGTCTTTACAAGAGCATGATCGCTAAAAAAACTAACTTGTTCGTCTATTGCCCTGTTTTCTTTCGAAACATAAAACATCAGTAGCATAAGGGGTTACTGTGTGTTCGGTGTTCCAGGTAAAACACAAAGGTGACTGGTTGGAACTAGCGATGAAAAGAGAGACCATAAACTAAAAATTCCACCCGAGAGAGTCAGACCACTAAGGAAATCTCTAAGGCTTGTATTTTTGGCATCCAATCTCTCTTAGGTGTAGTAGTAAAGGAAGGAGGCAGGAGACGTTCCACCAAAGACCTAATGGTGGACACTTAAAGAGGATTATTCGCTTACGGTTTTACCAAGACTGTTATTGCTTCTATTAAATTAAATTCTATGTATTTTAAGTTGGTTCAGATGTTTTTAGTTGATTATAGTTAATAAATAGGCTGTTTTAGGTGGTTCCAAGCTTGCTAGTCTTTACAAGGCAATTTTAAGGAAAAGCAAGAAAACGAGTTAATTTTAAATGTGCTAATTAATTGTGTGACAGACAGCACAAATGCAGTATTAACATGTGTTCAAACCTGTTGGCCCACATTAAAGTTTCACAGGATAGTGAAGAAAAAAGGTGATTGGCATGGAGCAGGGATATATTTAATTTAAGAAGTAGGAATGGAGAACAGAGTAATCTGGGCGCGCGTCAAAGTCCCGGACCCCCTTCTACGGGACGGGGGGTATGAAAGAAGAGGCGGGTCATAGTTAAAAGGAATTACGTATTTTTCGCCGTCCCAGTCAGCAACGCCATCTTAACGTAGTTTAACGTAGTTTAAGTGAGCCTATAAGATAATTTGAAATTTTCGATATGTGTTGGAGGGAGGGGGCTCTATACTGGGCTATCAGTCGGACCATGAGTTAATAATATGTTAGCTCCCTATAAGTTACTCAGGCAATTCATTTTTATACTCCAGCGTTTTCTCCCGCGCCGCCGGCTTCCCAATTATATGCGACGCTCTGCGGCCGTCACGGGAACGAAAATCTTATTTACTTTTCTTTCCGGTTTTTCCCCGGAAGCGCGTGTAGTGGAAGCTAGCCAATGATATTGGAGCTATTTAAGCAGCCGAATATTTCGCTCAGTAGCCTCGGTTAAGAAAAGTGGATTGGATTAGCTCAGTTGTATAATTTTCTGTTTTCAAGTCACAATAACAACTCTTTATCTTTAGCATTCTATACCAATATCGGCAAATTGCATTGAGTTCCTGCATTTTTTTGTCTCAGTACAGACACAAACGTCATGATTTAATATTAAATTGTTAAAACATTAACATTCACGACTAAAACACTACCTTGGTGAAAAAGCAGCCGACGACTCGAGGTCGAGGAGCCGCACGAGCGGGATTTTTTTTCGACAAGAGAGAGCGCAACATTCGGATTTTTTCCCGCGCGGGCGAAATGAGAAGAAATCGCTGGATACATTACGCCTATGGAGCCTGAGTAACTTATAGGGAGCTAACATATTATTAACTCATGGTCGGACTGAAGTAAATACTAACCGTTCTCCATTCCTACTTCTAAAATTAAATCTATCCCTGCATGGAGGTATAGCGCGTTTATATTATACTTGTCGCAAGGGTATATATTTTTAAGGCGATGGTAAAATCGTTTAAGATACATAAAGTCAGCCTTAGATCGTAATATGGAACTATAGCCATAAAGGACGATGCTGAAAATGATGTTCTTCTTTCGAGTTTCGCATTTGCTTAAAGTGTGAAACTCCTTAAATGTTCTTTAAGAGGCACTCTAACTTTAAACGGGTTGTAAAACGACTTTGAAAAATTCCCCTCAAATGGGCAGTAAAACCGCGCCAGCTACAATAATGATATTGATAATTAAATTAACTATAGCCTTATAATGGCTGTATTTTGAAAAGTAAATTGACAAATTTAAAATAAAAATCCCGTGATGTTAATTAAAGTATTAGTAAACAGATTATGCTAATTAATGGATTTTTTTGCATCTAATAATTACATGTTTTTAATATTTTATAAAATTCTGACCAGCGGTTATTTAATTATATGATGATTTTTGACACCACAAACACGTGGGGATTCCAGTCTGATGTCATGCTTTCTACTTTCGTCATTGGCTGCTTGAATGCATAATTGGTTTTATTTTGCGTTTTTTATTGGGTAACAACACTCGGGAAAAATTGTGATAAACTAGAATAATTTAATACTAAACTCGGTGGATTTATTTGTCATGAAGTTCGTCAGAGAAATAGTAGTTCCTCGAAAATTAAAAATAGGGCTAACTGAAAATAGGAGCTTTTAAGTGCAACATTCGCCATCCAAAAATCCAGTGCTTCTTTCAGAAAGAGTAGTAATGATCATACAGTAAAATTCCAGTTGACAGTAATTTGCTGACGTCAAAATGTATTAAATGCACCATAAGTTCATAAGATATATTCCATAAGTATGACACTTTGTAATGCTAGAGACATACTGAGAGCTAGTTCGAGAACGACGCGAGAATTGACTACACGTATTCGATTTTGCAGTCAATCTTCCTATTTAGTCTGTACTAAGCCTTTGACAACACTACACCAGGCGTCGCTTTACGACGTTTCACTTACAACCAGTGACACACTTATGGAACATATCTTATGAAATTATGATGCACATTATATGAAGCCTTTGATAATGTATTACAAAGAATAAATCGAGGAAATATGAGCAATTAGATAACGAGACCAAGATGCAACCATCTAAGTGCATCTTAAAACCAGTAGGATCTCTTTGAATTCTACAAGCCGCAAAGTTTTAATGATCCGACATGTTTCTGGAGGAGCTTTGTCTTTTATATTTATGAGAGATGTTCCTTGTGAGTTTTACTCTTCTATAACGTTAATAATGGGAGAGAGAATGGAAAGAAATAATACAGCGTCTATTACCCTTTAACGTTATCCGTGACAAATACGAGTTTTGGGAAATACTACTTTATTTTCAAATAATTTTTACCTACAGCACTTTTCTATTGTTCCAATGAAACTAACAATTCGCGAGAGCATAGCATATGGGGTGATTACACGCTACTATATAAATAAATCTTCTTTCTGCTAAAACAATTTAACCCATCATATAACCAATCTAAACGAGCCCTTACGTATTCAACCATTGACCGAACAGCCCAATTTGATCAAGAGCAATTATTGTTTTTAGTTCGGAATAAAGGAAACTATTTGTCATGGAGGAAAATATTTCAATTGGACTTTAACTACTCGTAGAATGCATTTCAGTAACATACTTCGAAATAAGATATTAATAGCTTCTACTCACAATAAGCATCAAATTTATGTAAATTAGTAAAAGTTTGATGTATTTCTGCTTCTTAACATATTTAACCTGCCATATACCCAATACCATAAATTCATAAGATATGTTCCATAAGTTTTTCACTGGTTACTGAGACCTTGTCATGAAGTGACGTAGGTCATATATTCTTGTAAAGCGACGCCTGGTGAGGCGCTGTCAAAGGCCTAGTACAGACTAAATAGGAAGATAGACCGCATAACCCGTCATTCTCGAACTAGCACTCAACAAGTCTCTAGCATTAAGAAGTCATACTTATGTATCATATCTTATAAACTTATACCCATACTAATTTGTCATCGAAGTTGAGGACCGGCACTTTAGTTGAAGATATACTAATTTTCGTGCAAATATGGTCAATTAATTTCTGATCTTTTAGTCCTAATATCGCAAACTTTGAACCTCAAGTGTTAAAACGTTTCAGCATGAATTCAGAGCATATTCTTTTCTTTTTTTCTTTTTTTTTGGAAAGCAAATAATATCAAGCTATTTAAACACTTTAGGCTCCTTTTAAAACCAACCCTTGACCGCGTTGCGAAAGAATGTTTTCTTTTATCCACAAAACCAATTTTTAGCTCTTAAAACAACAAGTTTGAAAGTAGATGAAAGCTACTCTGTGGAATGCCTTCCCTTCCCGGCGCTTCTACATTAGATTTTACCGTTGTTTTGCCGAACACCTTGGGAGTGGGAGCGAGAAGTCAATGTGGCGTGCGTCTAGAGTGAGTTTTATACTACGCAGTCTTCTCGAAGGGAATAGAACAGCTAGATTGTTAGAATAATATGGCGGGAGGAGTTTTAACTCTTCCGTCTATAGTGAGCGGCGTGCAGCCGTCGACGAAACCCAATGTTTTAAAGTATATAGTTAAGAATGTACATTATAGGAAGCCCTAGCGCCCGCATCACGCACACCTTGCGCTAAACACGCACTCCCTGATTACCATGGCAACGACGAACCAAAGCAAAAGCTATTGAACGTCGGGGTTAAGGCAACCCCAATTTTTATTTCTTTATTATATTTTTCTTAAGCCTCTAAACGTTATATCCCGTAACACTCAGGCCTAAACGTTTTTTTAACCAATCCTAATTCATATTTAGACTTTCTTATGAGGTAAAGGTACATATCAGAATGTCACACCTACAACCTCTGCAATGCTTAAAACTATTAACTATATTCATTTGAATTATTTTTGGTTATATTATAAATTGTTTTTACTAAACGAGCTTCTACAGGATCATTGGTAAGTTGAGAGGTTGCGGAGAGATGCGCTAAATGTTCATTTTGAATCAGTACTTGGCTCTCAGAAAGCTTGATAACACTGCACCGAAGTTAATCCTTCTGTTAAAGAAGCTAGTGGACCAATATTGCATATAGCCCCGGTTGTGCAAACAATTTACACAGTAGCCCTAGGAGGACTGACAGTTCAAAGCATGAAGTTTAGTATTATATTGAAGCGCAATTGCTAGACCACCTATCGATTAGGTTAGCCAGAAATTCACAATTTGAAATGAAACAGCTTATTTTTGACCATGATTTGAAAATCATGCTAAACAAACAGTAATTTTTCATGAGTATTCTCCAGAGTGCGACGGGATAAATTCTTGTTAGTAGTTTCAGTCAACTATCAAAGCCTCTGTACACGAAATACATCTGTAGCGTTTTGTTGGTATACAACATAAGATAAAGATGAACCATGTGGTACATCTTCATGAATATTGAACACGCATGGTTGTCGGGAGTGCGGCGCACACCTGTAAGCCAAACTTCTGGGTGACAACGTTTGAGGGAATACGATACATGTCGGCGATTGTACCCTACAGGTGCCGACAGAACCGTTTAGCCTGGGGCGACTTGACCCCACCACCCAAATAAACCTGATTTCCATCCCTGATTCGTCAGATATACTGAACCTGACCCTTATTGGAACCCTTAATAAAAAAAAACACGCATGGTACACAGCGACGACCCGGGGTTAATATACTTCTGCTGTATGTTTTATTAAGACTAAGTAGATTGCTGTTGGGTCGATAGTCCCGGACATTAATGATTGACGCATATAATTAATAGCCCTTTATTTTGGAACTCTCTGCATATTCCATTGCCATTAATTTTACGTAATTACTTATAAATTAAATTAGAGGTAATATTTTTAGAAAGGATTCAAGGCTCGTAGAAATTCTGGTTGCAGAAATAAAATATTCTTGTATTACTTGGAATTTCACGAAAAGGGATTTGAGAAAATTCAACACCTTTCTATTTTCTTCTACACTACGTCGTTAATGTACTCATAGTTTGAATTAAACCAAACAGTGCATGAATATTATTTATGAACTTTGAAAAAAACTCCGCGAATAACCAGCTAAAGGACAAAAATAAGAACTATTTACGATCAAAGTATGACTCAAATGTTAAAAAACATTGTTAAACGAATGTGTGTTGTATTTTGACATTTGAAAGTTCATGCAAGTATTTTAATTGTGTGCATTTTTATTAAAAGCTACCAAGTTCACTTGAGTTGAAACCAAAATCTCTATTTTTGGAGCTTTAAAAAAGACGTAGATTTGAAAAAATAGACTTAATCGAAGTTGGAATTTTTAGCAAGCTCCTGAGTCTTAACTAAAGTTCGGTTTCGTTATAATTTAGTAGGATTGGGGCAGCGATCAAAAATATTTTTGAATTTAGCCTGTGGTTCAACGTGTTGTACAGACTGTGGCAATTGGAGTTTGTGATTGTGAAACTTGGGCCTGCAAAACGTTCATATGAACATTAAAATGCCGTCCGCAATAAACTATAGCAAACCGGCAAAGTAGATGTTTTCTGAACCACCGAAACTAATCTAGTTGAAAAGGTTTTCTAACCATTTTAAGCTGTTAAGTTCTAGATACTACTAAATTAACCATTTAAGAGTATCGTCCAATGGGTGCTTTAGAATAAGCCTAAATTAAGTTTAAAACATTTACAGCTTGGAAAAAGAAGCGTAAATTTTAGCCAATTCTTTCAATTTCACCACAAAATTAATTTCAACAGCACGTTAATAACCAAACGCACTGATTGGTGATGAAGTTTAAACGCAGATTAATCCATCAGTGGAGAGTTTTAGTATAGCATTGAGGGTAAGAAATTAATATAATGTCACGTGTAAGTTAAACGTAATACTGCCTAATTTATTTTTTGAAAAAAAAAAACTAAAAATGGAATTTTGTACTCATTGAAATTTCACTAGAAAAACATTTTTAAAGCAAAATATGTTTAAATATGTGCGTAACTGATGTATTAAAATATCTTACCGATAAATATTGTGTCAAATTTTAATCCTAATGCAAAACTGAGTCCGTACAGGATGATAACTTTAGTTATTTCATTGACAATCTAATTCAATCTTAGTTCAACCACTTTCCGGGAGACTGTTTACATTATTTTGTTTATTTTTATCACCAAGGAAACACGGTAACAACTGGGAATCCCTTTGAAACCACGCAGGCCTAGAAAGTGTATTAACTGTATAATCCTATTAAAAGGGTGGATACGCGTTTTTTGGGTTCGGGAATCGAGATTCGACGTTATTAGTCGCTGCGCTGCAACGGTGCGACGTGGTACCCTGATCCTAGCCGGGATCAGACTCAGCTATGGCTTAACTTTCGGATTTCTAGGCTCTGACTTTATCTTCCTCTTCTCTCTTCCGTGAAGAGAAAGAGAGCTCGAGAGAAAGGGAGAGAGAGAGAAAGTAATGGGGGAATACCCCGCAACTACATGTATGTATTTAAGGTCTCAATGGAAATATGTAAATCGTAGAATAGGAAAACTTTAAAAAAGAGTTCTGCTATTATAATTAGTTCATGCTTCTAACCATATGTTTATGTTTTTTATTTTCCATAAGTATGACCAGGGATAGATTTAATTTTGGAAGTAGGAATGGAGAACAGAGTAATCCCGGTCCCTCTTCCACGAGTCGGAAGGGTATCAAAGAAGAGGCGGGTCATAGCGACAGAGGTAAAAGGGAATTACGGATTTTTCGCCGTGCCCGCCAGCAACGTCATCAAAACGTATTTTAAGTGAGCCAATAAGATAATTTAAACTTTTCGTTACGTGTTGGAGGGAGGGGCTCTATACTGGGCTATAAGTCGGACTGAAGTAAATACTAACCGTTCTCCATTCCTACTTCCAAAATTAAATCTATCCCTGGTATAACACTTCCAATAATTCGTAAATCTGGAGTTACTGAGAGCTAATTCGCGAACGACTACTACATGCGACTAGACTACACGCGGATTTGCAGTCCATCTTCCCATTTAGTCAATACTAAACCTATGACGGCACCTCACCAGGCGTCGCTTTACGAGAATCTATGACGTTTCACCTACGTCTTTCCTCGTAAACAAGCTCTGCGGACTAGGCTGCTCCCCCCGATGCCTATAGTGTGAGACGCTACTGCCGTAATAGCCTTCCCATTAGTGTACTCTTTATATGATAAACATTTACCTTTCCTCGATTGTCCGTGAGGTTTTCGTTCCGTAATTTTTTTCCCCCAAATCGTCTCTACAAGAGCATGCTCGCTTAAAAACCATGGTAAAAACTTGTTCGTCTTTAGTCGTTTTTCTTTTCAAACGTAAAAATATCAGTAGCATGAGGAGTGGATTCAGTTAAAAACATAAGATGGAGATAAAGCGAGAAAAAGCCCACGGTGAAAAGAGACACCCTAAAGTAAAAATTCCGCTCAAAGACCTAACGGTGGACACTTAAAGATGAATATTCGCTTATGATAATACTTAACAAATTGCTAGTCTAGCTTACTTAAATTACTAATCATTACAGACGTACTAATTCCACGCGAAGAACAGCTAGTTTCTCTTCTTATTAAACACTTAAATATTAAAGTATTTATTGGTTTACGTAACTATTGTTCCAGATATTAACTCAAGCAATTTTTATCCAGTTTTATTGTTTTTACACAATTCTGAGTAGTGGGCAAAGGATGATGGGACTTTCAAAGAGAAAATGAACACTGGACGTTTAAACCTACTGGACACGGGCAAGTTGATATAAAGAAATAATGGTTTAAATATTTTTAATTGAACAATATCACATTCCAGAAAGTCAAACCTAGCGCCAATCGACGTTTCACCTTCGATTGTGCATCGTAATCGTATCGTAATGCACATGTGTGAGTGTTTCTAAGCTCTAATGTGATCACAAACCTGAGTTTAGAAACACTTACCAAGTTACCATTCCTTCAACGTTTAAAAGTTTCATCCATACTGTATAGTTGCATCTTTTCAAAAGCTGTTCAAAGACTTATAAGCCAGCCAACGGCATTCTCTGACTTGTTTTGCTAGGTTGCATTCCCTACTCGGTTCGTTCAGTTTGAAACCGGCTTTAGTCTTTCGGAAAGACTAGTTCCAACTCAAAACTAATGACGACAGTATAACGTCGTCATGACACTTTAAACCAATGTACTAAGGTTCCACCACCCTTTTTGGTAACACTTTGAATTCCCTTGAAATCTTAGATATGGAACTTTACCTTAACATTTAATCAATGCCAGTGACCGTTTCTTGAAGGTGTTTTAGCAATAAGAAAATTTTAGCATCACCCATAAATGATGGCTAGCAATTTTAAAATATTATTGCAAAATGCGTAACCATGGAAGATATTTTAGAAATGTTTTCTTTGTCCTTGAACACCTTAAACCATAACTCTTACATAGTTTCCATCAAAGAAAAATTTACATTCTTCAACTTCAGTGTTGTCAGATCCGGCGTGAACCAAGCACCATTCGGTGCCCACTTGGTAACAGTGCAATAAAAGTGGTCACAGGTGTTTGTACATTTGGTAACGTCGAACTAATTCATTTTTAGTGACGTTCATGATAAAAAAAATGTTCTACTTGACAATGTGGATAATATTTCATTCTTCTCTATTTTTAATTATATAGTATAAGAAACTGAGAAGCAATTAACGAATTTTATCAGCAACTGCTGCAGCTCTGCAAGTATCGCTGGTTAGTTGACACTAGATTTTAATAATCCTGCCACAAATACGTCTTAAACATATGAAATCTTCCAGATAAGTCGCGTTAGGCCTATTTACTTTGTAGCACCATAAGCATATGGTAGCACTTTGATATCCTAACAAGCAAAGCAATGCAAGTGCTGTGAGAGTCGACAATCTTGATGGGGACGCTGTCAAAAACAGAATAATCCTTCCAGGCTTCCAAGACCCTAACGTATTTCCTACGAAGGACAGAAAATACCGCTCTTTCGCCATTAAGTACACACTCAATACGTGGCAAAAATAAGGGAGAGTTCATTTGAAAGATATCCCTTCGTATAACCTCGAGTGTTAAGAAAAATGCACATACTACTTGGCTGGACTCTATGCCGTCAAAGATCAAAGCTCCGAAACAAATCAAAAATTTGTTGGTTTTACTACCATCTCTGAACCCATCTTGGCTCGAATAACTTTCCTTTCCTTAATTCTCTTTTGCTTCAACTTAAAGGGACTGTAAAAAAGGCATCGTCGGGTGGGATAAATGTTTTGAAATACGTCACAGGCACCACGTGACGCAAAAATGCAAAGACTTCACATGGAGTGAAATTGGACGCCTTGTCCTTTTTTTTCGCGAAATTGCAGCGTCAATTTTCGGAAGTGGTAGTTTTCGAAATAAAACGAACTAAAGGTGGAATTCATAAACGTCGAACGCAACGCAATGTAGTACAGGCGAAGGCAGGGCGTCGTGCGCAAAAAGCAAACTTTTGAGCACGACGCCCTGCCTTCGCCTGTACTAAGTTGCGTTGCGTCCGACGTTTATGAATTCCACCAATAAGTTTCTTTGAACCACGCCTTTCCTCAGTCACGTGCCTATGACGCATTTCAATTATTTGTACCCACCGGCCGATGCCTCTTTACAGTCCCTTTAGAAGGACCCTCTAGAAACTTGTGCACTTACTTGCTTACCCTCCCGCCCTTCATTGCCGCAGCGCTGGCGGATTTTGCGAGAACTGAAAGATCTCTTTAACAATCAAACGGAACCAAAACGTCTTCTGAATAGACAATTTCGGAATTTGCATACAATGAAACCAACACACAGATAGGACCACGCCCACCATTGGGGTATTCTCCGTCGCGCCAAGAAGAAACGCCACATGGAGCCCGAGTTCAACAAACGAGGGATGTTAGCCAACTCTTACTGCCTCTGGCGGTGATTCTTAGCAAGAGGAAGATTCACAGGTCAGAATATGCCAATGGCGGCGTCGCTCCTATACGTTGGTTTCTCTGTATGTAATTTTCGAAATAGTCTAGTGTTATCTCAGTTCAGGGAACCAAACCGAGGCAGTGGAGAACATGCCAGTGAAAGCAGTGATTTTATTACACTTGTGCAGCTGGCTCATCCGCTCATTACGATCAGATATCAAATGATTTTAGATTCAGGATTATTTTAGAAAATGTTTAGGTAGCTAATATTTCGCTTTAGACGTAATTTCTAAAAATTTGGTGTCAGATTGCTGAGTCGTATATTTTGACGTTACTTTCTTTGTTAAAAGTTAAATTCCGCCAAAACTTTAATTCCCTATGAGAAAAATTTGGTAAGGTTGTCCGGTACGGAAACGTCAAGAATGCCCCGTGTCTTAAAAAAGAAGCTAGTTCTCATACAAAAACAGTGGCGCTACGCGGCAGCACTTAGCAATCGCCTACCGAAGGGTAGGGGCGTGCACAAGGAACACCTGGAGACTATCATTGCCTCAGTTCGCCCATAGACTAGTGGCGGTAGAGAGGGTGTAGACTGTGTATCCCTCCCTCTGTGCGCGCTCTTGTAAGAGGGGATACTGTACGCGTCCATTAGGGGGGGTGACATTGAGCTAAGAGATAGAAAGGTATGACGTTTGCATAGAAAGTACTGCCGTTACTCTATAGCCATTATCGCTCAATCATACTTCGACTTTTCTCCCTGGTCATAGCCCACAATCTCCTACCTCTGCAACATATAGACCAATACGAATATTACATACAGAGAAAGAAACTTCCAGGGTTACGCCTCCATACTGGATATTTCCCTCTCGCCACGAGACACCACTAGAGGCAGCCCAAGCTCACTGTGAGAGGCTAGCCAACTCGGTTTTGCCTCTAGCGGTGTCCCTTGGCGTGAGGTAACTTATCCATTATGGTGACTTGCCCCTGGAAGTTGTTTCCGTTAATGTAATATTCGTATTGGTCAATTCTGCAACCTCCCCATCGGTAACGCCACCAAAACTTAGCTTTAAGAAAGCCAATAGGATATTTTAAAAATTTCTTTACACATTATGAGGTGGAACTTTTCAATCAGCTATGAGACGAAATTAATAGATGGTTCCTGGGTTGCCTGTAAAATTTTGAGAAATTCAAAAAAATAACAAAAGTCTATAATATACTCCCTAATAGTGTGTTACCACGAACTTTGTAGTGACGTCACATGCTCTTATCTCTTACCTTATTTTCAGGCGACTATATTGGCAGTCGCGAGACGTCGTCAGCTTGGGCAATACAAATTCGGGACCCAATATTGACGTCACAGTTTCCTCCCCCCCCCAGCTTCGCGGTAGCACATTATTATAGACGTATGGTAATAGGAATTACCATTATAACCATGAACAGCAATTACAAATACTGCTTATCAACCATGGATATGTATAAATACTAACGTATTATGGATTCCCATCTCCCACGTTCTACAAGGCATTTCGCTTGGGCGCCCGTTCAGAGAAAAAAATACCCCCCATCCCCCCACAATATTGTCAGTGAACGGTAAATTCGTATTTTTTCTCTCTCTGCGCATAGGCTTAATTTCAAACCTACCCACTCAGGATTCTCTGGAGAGTTATAGTTCCTTATATCATAAGTTTATAATGCCTCTAAGTACACAAATACGGGTTACAACTGGGCATCTTCTGCAGGCTACTGTGACGTCAGAACTCGTATAGCGCTAAGATCCGAAGAGAAAATTTTGAAATTTCTGTCGCGGTGCAGCCACCAAGCGGTCGAGACGAAAAAAAATCATCCAGTGGAATAAAGGAGAGTTTTACTTTCGTATAGGCAGGCACTGGGGGGAACGAATTTTACTTAAGCAACCCCAAATCCCTCTCTCTCTCCTGAGATAGAGGCGGTTTCAGTCCTGAAACATTCTAAAAGGGATGAAAGAAACGCTAGGCTAGGCAGTACAATTTTGTATTGAAGTTGAGGTGATAAATGATACGGAGAGAGTATAGGGTTTCATTAAAAGGAGCCAGACAAACACTATTGCCATAGAAGTGGAAGCGATACGAGTACTTAGAGGCATTATAAACTTATGCTAATATCTAGCCATTTCCGCCCCGATTTACAGCCGTCTCACATCCGCGGGTGTAAAGCATATTTGATGGTAAGCTTTTTGGCCTAGTAGGGAATCCATGGTACGTAAGTATTTACACATATCCATGATCCAACTGCTTATTTCTTAAATTCTAGCATTTTCATAAACAAACAATTTAATACTAAACAAAATTTTAAAGTACATGAAGATGTACATCAACAGTAATAAAATAATAAAAATTCAACTAAAATACATATCTCACAAATTGTATTTATATATTATCGTTATTACCATTCAATATATAAATTATAGCTTAGAACAGTGCCAGTTTCACTTTTATGAACTTTTTCTTTTTGGCTTAAGTATTATGACTACAGATATCACAATTTTCAACAATTTCACAGTAAATAGTCCATACCGTACACAAAACTTTCTAAAGTTGAATTTATATAAATTTAATAAGCATGGGCGAATACCGCTTTTTTACTATCGAGACGAATATCGAATACCCAAAAATTTTCTTATCGAATACCGAGACGAATAATGATTTCTTAATCGAATATCGAATAGTTAGGCTTAACGAAAATATAGTCTTATCGAATACCGAGACGAATATTAGGCCTATTATTCGCGAATACTTGTCGAATATCAAGGCCTGCTATTGACGAAGTACTAAAGGAGGTTGTTAGTAACAATTTTTTACAAAATATTTATTCGGAAATGAAAAATGACTATGCTTTTAGTGAAAGTATATTTTTAGGGGTTAATATTTCACATTTTGTACACATCTTGGTACCTAAAATAGCGGAGTTAGGCCTTGGCCCTTTGCGAAATTGGTTGTCGAATATTTATCGAATAGTAAAGTCGGTATTCGATATTCGTTCGAATAGTAAAAATGGCTTCAAACGAATACCGAGACGGTTATTCGTCTCGATATTCGATCGAATTATTCGTTTTAAACGAGTATTCGCCCACCCTTAAAATTTAACGACGTTTAAAATTTGTGCCACTTTCGCGAAGGTTTGCAGTTTGACGACAAGTCATTACGGTAATTAACTAATCAAATTAGGTCGGGTTAATTTAATCATATACGTTTTCTCTTAGTAGTATGAATGGAGGATAACTATATGACACAAATATAAATTACCAATCTATAGCTTTAATATTGTAGCAGTTTCAAATTCATATCTTGAATTATTTTATTTTATTTCCAAGTAATTTAGAATAGTAGACCATTTTAAATATTCTCAATCAACATTATTATTCAATCATTTACTCTCTTTTTCTCCCTCTCAAGAAACATTATGGCTTTCTATATATTTTAACGGCATTCCGAGCCTCAATTTCGTTTCACAGAAGTGAAGCGAAAGTTGAGAAAAACAGATTTTGAAGACTTAAATTGATAGTAAACTATGAGAACAATTGATTTTACTCTATAAATATACTTGAATGTTATTATTATTATTAGAGAGAGAATGAATTGGTTTGACAACCATTTTTCGATGGTTTTAGATTGATAAAATAACACTAAACCCTTTAACAAGTTCACCAAATACATTCCATCAATTTTGATACTTATGAAAATTTATATACATAGTTTACAGAATAGGAACATTCATACTATTTACAAAAGGAGTCCTGGCTTTTGACTCCACCAGTGAGCCAGGTCTCATTGTGTAAAGCATGGATGAAGGTTGCGTGTGAGGAAATTTGTTTTCACTCTACAGGATCAGCAACTCCCTATCTCGAGCGACAGCTTATTCTGTTTATACTCTGTTACAACATCGGTTGTCAGCACGCGCAAACCTAGGTCTCTATGTAATCTAGCCTTGCGCGTACTGACAAGAGACAAAACACTTCAGGATCTTCAGGATTTAAAATATGCACGAGTTTTTTAGCTCGAGTGCACGGACCTCTACGCCTTAGTTTCAAATACGTGTAGTAGACTGTATGCAATTTCACACGTATTTGAAACTAAGGCCTAGAGGTCCGTGCACTCGAGCTAAAAAACTCGCGGATATTTTAAATCCTGAAGATCCTGAAGTGTTTTGTCTCTTGACAGCACGTACAAAGCTACGTTACATAGAGAAATAGCTTTGCGCGTGCTGACAACCGACGTTGTAACAGAGTATATACAGAATATTCTGTCGTTCGAGATAGGGAGTTGCCGATCCTATAGTGTGAAAACAAATTTCCTCACGCGCATCCTTCATCCATGGTGTAAAGCATGTGAATGGTATGAATCCTCCTAGTCTGTAAACTATGTATAAAATTAACGGAAAGTTTTTGGCAAGTTAATTTCATAATTTTAATCTTGTTTTATCATAAACACTTAAATCCATTAAAATATTGTTTTCTGGCCATTTCACTATCCCTTTAATAACTCCACCTAAAATGTCTAATGATTGAATGTCGCAATGGAAATTCTTGGGTGCCCCAGAGTAGTTTTTATATCAACTTAGGAAATTCTTCGATATTCTGGGCATAAGATCACAATCCTAAACTTACACATTTTTGAAACTTTAACAGTCAACTATAAAATAGCTTTAGATGTCAAATTTAACTTAATAATAGACGAAAATACATTGTTCTCAAAGTTTACTACTAAACTTTTCAGAAATTAATAACATTTTATTAAATATTTGTTTTAAAATGGTCTATTATAAATTTAAAGTACCGCATTAAATTATTCATAATTAATTAATTAATAATTTTAACTAGGTGCATCGAGTAAGGCTTTCTTTAATAGTTCATAAGAGGCGTTTATAATACCCCATGAAAGCAAGGCTCTTGTATAATTTACATGCACACCGTAAAACATTTTCTTTATACTCCTATCCCTCTCTATGTAAGTCAATTTGCACGCTTGTCGGAATGAAATGAATTCCGTTCCACAGGACACTTGCATTTTGATTTTAATGACGTTAATAGGGTAAAAAATTGTGCTAATGAAGGCCCCAATTAGCGCCCCGCTTATAAAATGTTCAACTAAATTAGCTAGGTACGTTTCTCTTTCGGGAAAGACATCTTTTATCGAGGATTTTAAACCGAAGAACATAACGTTGCTCGGCCCATTTCGCATTAAAATCGGTGTCAACCCTCGATAATATTCTTTAAATCCATAAACTCTAAGCTCCTGGAATGCGTGAAACGTGTTCTTGAATCGACTATGGTATTTATGGTCTTGTAATAGGGTTTGAACACGTTCTAAAGGGCTTAAGATGGCTTCCGTTGACCCTGCTAATAAAGCCGCCACCGTTAATGACACCGGAGGTGACATATTGGGAAAGTTGTGTTTTAGAAACCGCCCATATTCGTAATAAGTTCCAAACATGACGGACATTGAAACAGTTTTTTGGATTAAGGGTGGTAGGCATCCTCTGTAAAGGTATTGTATACCTTCTTTGCGTATTTGGTTAAAAGCGTATTGCATGTCTATGCCGTGTAACATTTGCCTGAACATTATTTTGTAGATAGGAAATGTTACGGCAATGTTTATGAAGCCCGACCCCCAGCCACAAAAGAATTCGGCAATAGCCTGATCTCTTGGCTTCCTCGGACGGTCAAATTCATTGGCATATTTTTCTTTTTGCTGCATGGGTGTCTATAATAATTTAGCAAAGAACAATTCAATCAATGTATATTGTAACTATTTATAATCTCCCCAACTTACTGAGAAGGCACAACTAAAATATATTATCAAATTTTAAGGTTGAAGTTCAAGTTGACCAGGTGAGGTAACTGATTATTTTTAACTTTATAAGACCGCCAAAGCAGCCAAGGCTTAGTGTTTAAAGAGACAAGTCTACAGAGCGAGTCCCCTATCTTAAAAATTTCGAATTAACATTTGAAGATAATTAAGAGATTAGATAAACTTTGTTTTACTATTTTCTGTTGATTTTAAAAATTGACCCTCTAACTGTTAGCAATTTAGTTAACTAAAACCCCCATAAATCCTACTACGAGTAGATTCTTATACAGGGATGCCAGATTGAAAACCTTCAACCCGCCAAAATGAAATTGGAAACAAGCCCAAAAAACCGCCAATCTATATTTCAAAAATAAGCCCAAAAACTGACTAAGATCTAAACAATCCAGCACAAAAACAAGCCAAAAATTTATCGTGAAAATTTGGAATTTGTTTTTCATTTAGAAATTTCAATGCATATTACATACTGACACCATTTTTAAAAGCCCAAAACAAAATGAAACCACTTTATTTTACCATAAATTGACGAATTTTAAGCTACACCAATGGTTTGACAGTACCATTTGTCAGTTTTTTGGCCATTTTAATGATCTTCGCCTATTGGCGGTATTTTAAGTACAGAAAGCCAAAGAAAAACCCCGACCAGCCCAATTTCCAGCCAACAGCCAACCCATTTATTTCCAGCCAATATTTTTCAGAAGAAGCCCAATTGGCGGCTTTCCAGCCCAATATGGCATCCCTGTTCTTATATAGGAGGTAGTGAGCAAACAATCCAAGGATCAAGGCCGCAGTGCTGCCAGCAGCCCAGCAAAAGTGCAGTGCCGCCAGTGCCAGCGTGGGAAATAGGGCGGTGGCAAAGGGTAAATGACCATTTTAAAAATTGCCTGGTCCAATTTAAAAATTAAATCGGAGGGGGGGGGGTTAGTGGTCCACGGGGTTACTAAGAAAATTCAAGGATAGCAGAGTCCAGACGTGAACTCAAATATTTTAATTATGCACGTTCCTTAGTTTAGCAGACGACGTGCCCTGGTCAATGGTCATTATGGACCAGTTTATTTACTCCAGGGGTACGTTCAGTAACGAAAATCTCAAAGAAATCGCTGTTTTCTTGATGGGCTCGAGACGTCACAGTGACGTAAATGGTTGTTGAACGGAAAAGTCACATTTTTAAGTTAGCGCTGTTTTCGAAAATGGGGTTGGGGAAACGTCTTACTAGCCCTCAAAACGTTACGAAGCGCAAATGGTTCTTGTCCACTATTAACGAGCTCGTAAATAATGAAATTGTTTAAGAAAATTATGTCCATTTGAATGGTAGAAGTAGTTTTGTAAAGAAAACTAATACAATTACTGTTGGAATAGCATCATTGGAATTTAATTTTTAAATCCCGCGCCAACAACAGTCAAGCGCTACGTCACGCCATCAAAAAAACCATATCGATTAGATGGTTTTTCTGATGAGCAAGCGCTGAGCATCATGACGTCAAAACCGGAAACGCGAAAAAGCGTACAGTAGTGAAAATCTGGCATCGCTTAGTAAGCGCTGTCATCAAAGAGGGTTACTGAACGTACCCCAGGCCAGGGGTCACTACTCACTGGCCTAATGTCCAGTTTGAAAAAAATCCTTATTTCCCACCCTGTGCAGTGCAGTGCACTAGAGATGTATAATATTGAATTGAACCTTGGAGTTGAATTTGTGTACGCTCGGCTCACTGAGTCATCGTTAGGGACCGATTTCCTAAATAATGTAAAGAAAATAATTAATTAACTTTAAACTTGGGAGTAAATAGTATACCGTAAGCTGTGAACAGTGATAGTGACGCGTACTGAAACGTCCTATGACTTAATAGCTATGTTTAATATATACCGCAACACCACTAAAATTAACGAGATAACATGGCTCTATTCCCGGACAAAGAACTAAAAAAAATCTATGGTATGAGACTCCACGGTACAAGTCGATCACCTTGGTACACACCGTTCAGACTTCGTGATTCGAGACCGGTTTTCACCCTATTTGATTTAACATTGGATATTTTAGCAGCTTTTTTGTCCAGTTATCATAAACGCAACCAATATAACCATAAGTTTATAAGATATCTTATAAACTTATGATATAACTGAATAAATTTCAAAATAACAGATGGCTCGGTTCAAACGGTTGAATTTCGCGATTGCACTGAACGAACTTTGCCGTACCGCTCCCGATGCTGGAATGTATAGTCCAAAGTCGATGTAGTACATTTTGCGGTTGTTATTATTTCATTCTTCTTTGGTAAAATCATGGCGAAGGTACGTGTGATGGATTTGTTCTTCCTATTTTAATCTCTATTAATCTCTTTAATTAATTATAAATACCGCAAAATAAAGCTTGTAACCCACTATTTATTTTAACCTTAAGTTATTATTACAATTATTAGAAAGAATAATTATAAAAGTCCGGAAAGTTTTCTTTAAATTAAGCCTGGGTTTGGTTAGGCCCAACAAACTTGCCTGAACGTGTTCCAGTTTGGGCATTTAAAATGATACGAAGCATGGTTGGACTGTCTTCCTTAATTATTCCAACTTTTTTGATAATATTACGCCAATAATTTAATTTTAAGCGTAGCCTTTTCGGCATTTATTGAATATTTATCAGTTGTTTTTATTTCATTTAAACGTTTTTTAGAAACCGGAGGAGAGCGCTCCGGCGAAAGACAAGGATAAGAACCCTATGAAAGAAGTTCGTATCCGTAAGCTATGTTTAAACATTTGCGTTGGAGAGTCTGGTGACAAGCTTACAAGAGCGGCCAAGGTAAGATATTAGCAACAAATTACAGGGTTCATACAAACCTGGAAAACAGGAAAACCTGGAAAAATCAGGGAAATAAATAGTTGACAAAAACCTCAGGGAAATTTCGAATTTTTAGTAAAATTCAGGGAAATCGGGGAGATTCGCTTCAAACAGGGGCCGAGTAATTAAGCAAAATGTTCATAAAAATACCCTCCATAGGATTAACATTACACTAATCTTTGGAGGCTCGTAACTCTGGTTCTACCAGAGATACGGAGATGACCTTTGAGTATATTATAGTCCTATTTATCCCCCATCTAACCATACTAAAAACGTACGGCTACAACAAACAGGGGCCGAGTAATTAAGCAAAATTTTCAAAAACATACCCCCCCCCTCTCCATAGGAATAGCATTACGCCAAACTTTGGAGGCTCGTAACGCTGGTTCTACTAGAGATACGGAGATGTCCTTTTAGTATGTTATAGTCCTATTTATCCCCCATCTAACCATACTAAAAACGTATGGCTACGACAAACAGGGGCCGAGTAATTAAGCAAAATGTTCATAAACATCCCCTCCATAGGATTAACATTACACTAAACTTTGGAGGCTCATAATTCTGTTTCTACTAGAGATACGGAGATGGCCTTTGAGTATATTATAGTCCTATTTGCCCCCCATCTAACCATACTAAAAATGTACGGCTACGACAAACAGGGGCCGAGTAATGAAGCAAAATGTCCGTAAACATACCCCCCCCCCTCTCCATAGGATTAACATTACGCTAAACTTTGGAGGCTCGTAACTCTGGTTCTACTAGAGATACAGGGATGGCCTTTGAGTATGTTATAGTCCTATTTATCCCCCCCTTTCCTTCGTTAACATTTGCTCCATAGGATATTCCATATACGGGAAAAACCTGTAAAACTCAGGGAAGTATATGGGAAAAAACATGGAAATCTCAGGGAAATTTATTTTCCAAAAGTTGTATGAACCCTGAAATTATTGACTATTTATAAACAGACGTTATTAATCGAGAAATTTTGGCAAATTGGTCACTCATAGGTGTTAGAACAACTTACCGGACAACAGCCGGTATTCTCAAAAGCCAGATACACTGTAAGATCTTTTGGTATCAGGCGTAATGAAAAAATTGCCGTTCATTGCACAGTCAGAGGTCCAAAAGCCGAAGAAATTCTAGAAAAGGGTCTTAAGGTAAATTCTTTAAAATTATTATAGAGTAGTGGCACTCCATGTTAACTACCCATAGAGCTTAATACAGTCAAAGGCAAGTAGGTGCCATTACTCTATTTTAGTTAATATGGCATAATATGGGCAGGACTTTTCATCTCAGTTGAATAGATTCTGTTTTAAAGTTATAATTTATGCCTATATTAATTCTTACTTTTGCAACCCACGCTTACAACACCATACTAAGCGTGATACTATGGTTAAGATACATTCCGTTAACAAATTCTCGTGTAAAACTGAGTTTATTTGACTTTTCGATGTGAAATTTGAAACTATGGTTATGATTGATCTTTTCAAGTTATTTAATTAATGTTTTTAGTTTGTCCTTATCCTAATTATTTTTGAGGTGTTTAATTAATAAACCCCCGATTATAGACTAATGGCACCCCGTGTTATTTCCCCTAAGATCTTAATAGAGTCGAAGGTAGAAGGATGCTATTACTCTATAGAGAGATTTCAGTTAAATATTGAACCCACCAATATGGCTGTGTAAATTGCCCCATGAATCTTAGCTCCTCCCCTAAACAAATAGTCTGCTACCGCGAATTTTCTCGTGACGTCACACCCTCCTATCTCTTACCTCACTTTTGGCGACCATATTGGAAGTCGTCAGATTAAGCCATACAATTTAGACCTCCAATATTGACGTCACGTTCCCGTAGCTCCTCCCTTCTCAGTACAACTCTATTGAAAGCTCACTAGGATGGATTTGTATAAAAATGAATGAGAAATTAATTAAGTTAAGGATTTAAAATTCATGAAAATATTATCAAGTCAAAGGAAAAGTTCACGGAACGTAACATTATGTCATAGAAGAGCGTAATTTTCCTGAATATGAAAGGAAAAATAAATGATCTCTTATTACAAAATAATTGGAATTTAATTAGTGGACTTAAATACGGGGACTACTGCGCCATCCGCCATTGCCTTAGTGGCATCTGATAAACCAAACCTCTTACCCCTACCAGAATGATTGAATTCTCTCAAGCTAAAAGGGTTAACTGGTGAGAGGTTCGATTTAGCAGACGCCATTAACCAATGGCGGATGGCGCATTAGTCCTCGTTTTTAAGAATAATTAAATGCTAATTATTTTGTAATAATAGATCATTTATTTATTTTATTTTAATATTTTTCCTTTTATATATAGAAAAAGACCATTCTTTTAAGGCATAATGTTATGTTACATGAACTTTTCCTTTAAAGGGAGGGTGAAGTAGAAAATCAAGTGATTTTTTATCGATACTTCTTCTAATTATAAGACCAGTCTGCATAGTGAAATATGATCTAGGAAATACCAGCTCCGAATGATTTTAAAATTCAAATTAGGTTCAGATTTTAAGGATTATTTTAAAGAAGGTCCTCCGACCAATGGCGTAAGGCCCTGCCTTTTTATTAACAAAATTCTCGTGGCATGTTAAGTGTTGAATGAAATTTATCACGAGATTTGATCAAATTAGGCGCGCGACGTGACAATCGTGGCGCGAGACATGGAGCGTGCCACGAGAAATTTGTTAATAAAAAGGCAGGGCATTACGCCATTGGTCGGAGGTCTTTATTTAAAATTATCCTTAAAATCTGAACCTAATTTGAATTTTAAAATCATTCGGAAGTATTTCCTGAATGTTTCACTATGCAGACGGGTCTTATAATTAGTAGAAGAATCGATAAAAAATCACTTGATTTTCTACTTCACCCTCCCTTTAAAATGGTCAGCAATAATATGTTCATTTTGGCCAAGAATAACCTTTAGTAGTCTGTAGATTTTTAGTCGGAAGATTTCGTGCCATCCTTGAATTTAGAAGCTTGATTTAGAATACTTGACATTGTGTAGCGATAGCCCAACAAAATTTAATTTGATCATTCTTAATTCAAAGTTCGTTTGGGAAATTACAATACTATTTGCCTTTTAGGGTAACGACTTTCAAATTAATAAGAACTAAATTGAGATCCGCAATGTTTTCTTGCAGGTTAGAGAATACGAATTGAAAAGAGAGAACTTCTCGGATACCGGAAACTTTGGTTTCGGTATTCAAGAACACATTGATTTGGGAATCAAGTACGATCCTTCCATCGGTATTTATGGTTTGGACTTTTACGTTGTTTTGGGAAGGCCTGGTTTCAACGTAGCCCACCGAAGGAAGAAGAAGGGCCGAATTGGCTTTCCTCACCGACTAACGAAAGAAGAAGCGATGAAATGGTTCCAACAGAAGTATGATGGTATCATTATGCCCACGAAGAGCTCAAAATAATTGTAATTTGTCGGGGATTTGAATAATAAAAGCTCTTCAAATTGTTCCCTTGGGTTGTTTCTAGTTTCTTTCAAATGCAATACAAATTTTAGACCTGTATTTATTTTCTAGTTGAAATTTCTGTTTAAAAATAGATTTTAAACAAGAGTATTTGACTCTAGAGTCTAGACCAATGAGATAGATAGAGTTACAATTCAAATCGGCTTACCGCGAAACACATTGTTTTTATCAAGCACCTTTATCAAAACATGACAGCGCCACCTGGGAGCCTCTAGCGGAACTAATTACAACTTTTACTTGCTTATTTGGCAATCAGAAACATCGTTATGATTTTTATTTCATCTATTTATTAGATTAAAAAAAAAGACTAGAGTTTTATTATTTAACTCGCGCATTTTGTTTAACACGTTTAAAAAAACTATCTTGACAGCTCGTTACACAGATTGTAGCAGCAGACGGTAATGAAAACGTTCTTCAAGTGATTAATAGGTGGCGCCACCCGTATTTGATAAAGATTCATGCTCGACAAAAGGTGTATCGCGAAACGTCGATCTCGAGCTCTCACGTTGTGACTCTAGGTTTAATATATATATTCTATCTCATTGGTCTAGACGCAAACCTGGGGAATAAATTGTTCACAAAAATCTCGGGGATATTTACAATTTTTAGTAAAAATCAGGGAGGTTTGAGAAAGTTTGCCCTGGAGGGGTTGCTTCAACTATAAAAAAGACTCCTGTTGTTGTTATTATTCGATTTATGGGGAAAAAATGGAAAATTCAGGGAAATATATCAGTAAACACCTGGAAATAAGTTTCGCAAAACTTGCATGAACCACCAATTAGTCAAATCCGATACTTAATCATATTACAGCTAAACTTTATTTTAGCTCGCACATTCAAAATAAAGTTTTTTCAATAAATATCATTTATTCAAGGTTAATTATAGGATAATTAGTTAAAATTAAGGTGCGGAAATTAATTAAAATATATTTTCCATGTTTTTCTATATTTTACCCTTCATATTATAGGTTAGGTTTGGTTTGGTTTGGTTTGGTTAGGTTAGGTTAGATTTTTACATATTTTATGGTATTTGGTGGCTAGGAAGAAGGAACTGGTCGGGTTTTTATGGTAGTGAAAATATTGATTAAAATAGTTTCCGCGACTTGAATGTAATTAATTATCATATAATTAACCTCCAAGAAATGATATTTATTGGAAATCTATTTGTAAATAAAATAATATCAGAAGTACATTATAACAGACCTTCAGGGTTTTTTTTATGTACTCCTGATAATATCAAGTAATTGTATCATCTTTGAACTACAATATTTCAAGTTTTGACATAGAAATCCAGGATTTTCGGACTCTTAAAGCTAATTCTGAATAATTTATAGGACATAAGAGTAATGGGGGGTACTGATAATGGCCCACTCTTACCAAACGTTATATATGAGAATGTGTCTTATGGTCTTATCGTGAATCTATATAGGGAGCTAACAACTGGCTACGGGGGAAGAGATAGTCTGACGTCACGCAGTCCTTCTCTGGTTGGCATTTTTGCGCGTAGAATACTGTTTCCAACCGTTAGGGGAGATGAAACACCAGTAAGAAGAGATAGAAGGTTGTGACTTGTTTCAGGGCCAGAAATGTTAGCTCTCTATTGTTGAATAAATTCGTTGCCTTTTTCAAAACTTAACATCTAAATCCTACAATCAGGATTCCACAGCCCTGGAATATATTTTTCCGAAACTTTGGAGCACACAGGAATGTAAAAAATATAAGCTACCCTCCGACAGTGGCCTGCAAGTCCTTTTAAAAGTGACAGTGTGGTACTGTGGTTACATTTTTAATTGCGTTCTTTTTCTGTCATGATTTTCTTCGATACAATTTAGAAATTTATAAAGTTGGGAAATGGAGTTTTTCATTCCTTTATTTGAAAAAAAAAAAAAAATTATTCACATATTTGTGTTGATACCAATATAATTTAAATTTATCATTTATACAATTTAAACTTTTTAAAGAAAGATTTAATTTCTTCTCGAGGATAAGGTTTGGTTGCTAAACAAGTAGCATAGTTTTCCGGTTGCTCGATCCAAAGTTTATGATCTATTTTCTCTTCCTTTAATTTATCGGCTAACGATTTTAATTCCTCTTCATTAGGCGCTTCTAAAACTACTTTATGCATGTTGTCCAAGTCTTTTGTGTACAAATCCACATTAGGATCATTGGAAAACAGTTTTATTACTGCTGTAGTTGCGTGGCATGCTTGAGCTATAACCGCGCCTATGGGCCACTTTTGTTCCTTTAATAAATCACCGCGCACGACCACATATTGCACCAAAACTTTTGCCATAATTTAAACTAGATGATTAATAATTGTAAATTGTAATTTTTACACATTTGTACCTTTCCTATTCCGGAGGACCCCAACTAGGCGACTTCTACCACCCATTAGAGAAGGGGTGCAGACTATTTATTCCTCCCTCTAGGCGCGCTTTTGTAAGAGGGGATACTGGCTGAGCGCGCCTAGTAGGGGGATCGGATGATATGACACTGAGCATAGCCGACTTGTATTAATACAAGTCGGCTATGCACTGAGCTAAGAGATAGAAGGCGAAGAAGGGTATGACGTTGGCATCATGAACGCTGGGTTTATAAAGGGACTGGTAAACGGAATAGATTTTTCTCTATAACACGTTTACTTTGTAAAAAAATAATGAAAAAAGGTACGGCCAAGGTCGTTTAAATTTTTCTTTCTTAGGTTTATGAAGAATCACAAAAGCTGGAATGGCCTTGAGCCCGTTTACCAGTCCCTTTACAAATCCAACGTGATTACTCCAGGGGAAATTTTCCTTATTTCCGGACTCCGGTCCTTCTCCCAGCTCTTAAAGCAGGCTGGGAAATAGCACACTTCCTCTGGTCCAAAACCAGTTTATTAATTGCTTGGACTAGTTTTTTAATTCAAAAAGTGGGGGTTACTGGTCCTCGGGACCAGTTTATTAATTGCAAATCTATTGGAGAACAAAGGCTGGGACCAGTCCGGAGACCAGTTAATTATTTCGGGGACTAGAGGGGTCACTGGTCCCAAGGACTAGTTTAAAAAATATCCTTATTTCCCAGCCTGTCTTAAAGACAAGTCTCAACTTCTCAAGGGTTTCGTCTGCTCCACGCTCTGTAACTTGTAAGAGAGCTTTCAGAAATTCTAGGAGAGCGGTAGCTCTCTTAGATAAGACTTCATACTGCTCTTAATGTATAAGGAGGGTTTTTTGTTTGGATGTAGTTTTTTTTGTATTGTATTAATTGTTTTGAAAAAAATCCACTGAACTAAAATTCGGACCCTTAATATGTGGCTCAATATAGAGTAGGGCCCTGTAGTGGCCCGGAGCAGGGCCGGAAATAAGAAAAAAATCTTATAGGACATGTGTCCAGTGACCCCCCATTTGACTGGAAAATTTATTGGACATTGTCCACTGGAGTGTGCTAAAATAGTGTCGCATCTTCATAGTCAAGCTATCAAAACTTCGGAAAATTTATTGGTCAAAATGTCCAGTGACCCCCTTAGTTTTTTAAAAAGTTATGGGACATTTTAAAATTTTATTGGACAATGTCCAGTGTCCTGTGCTTATTTCCGGCCCTGGCCCGGAGCAACCCCACTCTTGTGCCGAAACGGACACTTTTAACCCGTATAGCCGAAGACGAAGCCATAAGTCATTTAGAATGTTTTAGCAGACGATGCATGGGAGGATATCTACTATTTTAGTATTTGGGGTAATTCGGCAAAAGTTCGGCAATAATAACTTTGGGGTAAAATAGTGTTACCCGATAGGGGGCCACGTCACACCCTCCCAAGTCTTACCGCTGTTCTGGTAGCCATATTGGGTGGTCTCAGCTTCATTCCTGCTTTAAACCCACCAATATGGCAGCATAAATTATGTCACGAGACTCAGCTCCTCCTGCAACTGAAAAATCTCTATTCTTACGTTGGAACGTCGCCGTCGTCGCCCACAAGGGAAAGAGTGATGGTGTATCCCTCCAAGAGCTTCAAATATAAGGTATTTTATTTATTTATTTATTTATTTATTGAATGTGTTGTTCACAAAGTCAACAATGTGACGTATGTGTGAACATTGGAATTCGATGCATTGGTCAGTAGGGGGATGACACTGAGCTAAGAGATAGAAGGGTATGACGTTTGCATACGTAGAACTGCCATTACTCTATTGAGTAGTGTCGGTAGAGAGGGGAGTAGACTGTGTATCTCTCCCTCTAGGCGCGCTTTTGTAAGAGGGGATACTGTACGCGCCTGGTAGGGGGGATGGGATGCGCGTGAAAAATATTCGACGCTCTACAGGATGTGCAACTCCCTATACTAAAAAGTAGACAAGTCGATACTAGCGCCGCCTGGATATCAGCGCTGGAAACCCTCGCGGGAAAAATAAAAAATACAGGACATAAGATAAAAAACAACTGTTTTGCTTCTAGCAGACGACGCTAAGGAAAAAAACGATGGTAGCGCGTGTTTTTTTTTCTCGTGTCCAGTATTTTTTATTTTTCCCGCGAGGGTTTCCAGCGCTGGTAGCCAGGCGGCGCTAGTATCGACTTGTCTACATTTTAGTATAGGGAGTTGCACATCCTGTTGAGCGTCGAATGTTTTTCAAGCGCATCCTTCATCCATGGTGTCGGTAGAGAGGGGAGTAGACTGTGTATCTCTCCCTCTAGGCGCGCTTTTGTAAGAGGGGATACTGTACGCGCCTGGTAGGGGGGATGACACTGAGCTAAGAGATAGAAGGGTATGACGTTTGCATACGTAGAACTGACATTACTCTGTGGCTAAAAGTGCGCCTCTTTTTAGGATAGAAAGAAATTACAATAACAATATTTTGGAAAAGGTGGCAATAAACAATCTAATTAGCAATTATTTAGAAAAGGTAGCGGCAATATTTTGGAGTTAAAACGTACAGTTTTGGAAAAGGTGGAAATTCATTCAGTTGATTTAACTTGATAATAACAAAAACAAGCGCACATTTAGCCACTCATCTTAAAGCAAAGCGCGGGTCCAGTGGATCCCCTACAAGGTGACTTTCCTTACGAACTCCAGTTTTGCCTTGGCGAAGGCTGGAGGCATTTGTGGGTGGGATTTATACGTGCACTTCCACCACCTAGCCTTCGCCAAGCTAAAACCGGAGTTCTGGAGGAAAGTCAACTTGTAGGGGATCCACTGAATAAGCTCGTTTTGCTTTAAGTTAAACCATAAGTTATTGTTAAACTGAATTAATCTGAGTATTCCAACCCCTCTTTTTGCAAAGCCTAGGGTGATCTGGAAAGACAGCTCAAATTATGTGAATGTTGCGTGATTTCCTCAATTTGGTTTGAAAAGCCATCTCACCTCAGTCACCTAACGTAAATAGGAGCCTCTTCGTTAGACATTTATAACAATCTCACTTCAGTATCCAAATCCAAAATTCAATACATAATTCAGCGACAAAGAAACACTAACGTGAAATTTACAACTCAATCGAGATTTCGACAAACAGCCATTGAAAATAGCATGTGAAAAAACACGAAGCACAACACCATAGTATTAGTGTGACATGGGTTAATTTCTACGCAAAACATGTATGACCATAAAATCATGCGCCTTACTGTTTAAACATTTAAAGTGAAAATTGGCACCCTTTGCGCTCCCATACTGAGTAATCTTCTACACACTGATTTTGCCTTGCCAAACGCAGTAACCAATCGGAATTGGTCCACAAGGGAAAAGCTAAAAATAGCGTTTAACCTCGGATATGGGAGCATCTAGCGGTATTTTTTTAAACTAAACTACAGCCGCCGAGACTTGCTCTGTATCATAAATTCAACATCTGAGATTCCAAAAGCTTTGCGATAAAAGTATGACTTATTGATTCATTAGGGGAGATGAATTTTAAGCGCAAACAGTACAGTGTCCAAAAGGGAAGAAGCTCACACTTTAAGAATCCTAAATTACTTCACAGTGACGAGCTTCCATTGAAATGTGATATTTGTGATTATCGTACCCAATTTCGGCGTAATTTAAAGAAACACGTCTTGATTCACAGTAATAAACGTCCATTCAAATGCGATATTTGCGATTATTGTACGCGAGCAAACTGGCAATTAAAGTTACATTTAATGACTCACACTGATGAGCGTCCTTTCAAATGCGACATTTGCGAATACCGTGCCCGAACTCGCCACAAATTGAAGATACACGTAGCGACTCACACTGATGAGCGTCCTTTCAAATGCCATATTTGCGATTACCGTGCCCGAAGGCGGGATTTTTTAAAGAGACATGTCACGACTCACAGTGACAAGCGTCAGTTCCAGTGCTACATTTGTCAATATCGTACCCGAAGGCGGGTTGATTTAAAGAAACATGTTGAGACCCACAGTGACGAGCGTTCGTTCCAGTGCCACATTTGTCAATATCGTGCCCGAAGGCGGGATGCTTTAAAGGATCATGTTTTGACTCACAGTGACGAGCGTCCGTTCCAGTGCCACATTTGTCAATATCGTACCCGAAGGCGAGGTGATTTAAAGAAACATGCTAAGACTCACAGTGACGAGCGTCCGTTCCAGTGCCACATTTGTCAATATTGTACCCGAAGGCGGGGTGATTTAAAGAATCATGTCGCGGCTCACAGTGATGAGCGTCCGTTCAAGTGTTCTTTTTGTGATTTCGCAGCCAAATTAAAGCAGGGTTTAAGAGCTCACATTGCAAGACTTCATCCTTCAAAATCTGGAATTGAACGAAAAACTAAGAAATCTATCGCGTCAAAACGGAAAAACAAATACAAGCAAACGAAGTTTGGGAAATGCCGATTTTGTGGAAATGTTTTCAATCGTAGCGAGGCATTAATTTGCCACGAAAATATTTGTCGAAGTAGCAAGATAGAACGCATTTCTACGAAAGCCAATGCGAAAAAACTAAATCAGGCAAATATGGAATCGAAACTATCAGATTCTAACGAAGTTCAGTCTGAAAATAGATCAACTGATGTTGCAGACTTTGTGTTCCCACTAAAACTCAAACCAGACGATAATCGAGTAAGTTCGCGGGCAGAACGAAGCGTGCCAAAAATGAACGATGTTTCTCGTAATGAACTTGACCAGTCAAAAGAAGTCGAAATACATTTTGATTCAGATCCCGATGAACCCAGACACGCGACCCAGTCTAATGCTTCTCATTCAGAACCTCTCGGTTGTAACTTCAACCGAGGAATTTCAATGAGTACTTGGCCTTCCGAGTGCGAATTGAACACCGTATGTCCAACCCCAACTTCCGTGGAAATTAAAAAAGAACCGGAACTTTTATCGAATGATAGTTTTAGTTCAAAGCTTCATTTAAGTTTTGTCAAATTAAAAAAAAATGAAGGTGCAACGCTTCGTCCAGCTAACGGAGCTATTTACGGCACTGATTCTGGAGCATCGGGGCTGGAATTAAGTGTAATGTTCAAAGAACCAATTGATCATCTGAAGAATGAGTTTGGTTTTGATAACAATGACATTGTTGACCATGAAAATCAGTTTACCAACAAACGGTGTTCCATTATTTTGACCAAATTGGAAGATTTGGGTGATTATCACGGATGCTATTACATCAGAGTGAAAGAAGCACCTTATCTTTACGAGGCTGTTAAAGTTAATTTGAATCCTGTCATTTAGTTTCATTTTGATTTACTGTAATGTAATGTAATGTGACAAAAAAGAGGTTATGTCTGTTTTCCAATTTAGTAATCGTCACATTTACAGTGCTATCATTTTATTTTATTAACAATATGCATGTGTTCCCTAACCTGGTTTTCAAATAAAGTTTCTCGGATTGATGTATCACTTTGCTTTTAGATTTATTAAAAGGAGATGATCCGAAACAGCGTCTTCTTTTTCTTAATCAATTTTATTTTCGTGTTTATTAGCTTTGAGTCAGCTGGAACATAAATAAAGGCTTGGTTTTGATCAGGCTGAGGTATCCTAATAAAACACCACAAATCAAGGTACAGTCTTAAAAATTATAAAAATAAATACTTTAACTTAATTCTTCTCAGTGAAAACAAATTGGCAGTTATTTTAATGATGGTCATTTTATTATAATTATATATTCGTTTAAAATCGCTTTCAAATCTAAGAAACATATATTTTAAAAGGGGAGGGGGACCATGTGCCTACTGGAGAATCGGAAGGATCTCTTTAAATTTTAAGCACACATCGAGGGCCTGTGTAAAGTTTGCAAATCCGTAACACCACTACCAAAAACGTTATATCTATATCTAACCAAAAACCATCCTTATACATTGACGAAGGTATAGTAAACCTGGTCATTCATTTAAGTTTATAAGATATGTTCCAAAAGTATGACACTACTTATACTTCGTAATACTAGAGACAGCTCGAGTACGACGCGAGAATTGACTACACTCGGTTTTTCAGTCCATCTTCCTATTTAGTCTGTACTAAGCCTTTTACAGCGCCTCACCAGGCGTCGCTTTACGAGAATCTATGACGTTCCACCTACGTCACTTCGTGACAAGCTCTCAGTAGCCAGCCAGTGACAAACTTATGGAACATATCTTATGAACTCATGTTCATAATAAATAATTTTAATCGTGTTAGCAGAAGTTTATAATTATAAACTTCTGGTGTTAGAAACAACAAACTTTTTCACTCAAGAACTGCATAGAGAGTATTTTATTTTTGTCAGATTACAGTTTAAGAAAGTTAATTATAGCTGAGAAATACCTACTGATAGACAGGAGAGCTAGCCATAATAATAAAATTAGGATGAGCAATAAATTGATTATAATGAATCAAATCACTTTGTTGCGTACTTTAAAGTCAGTACATACACTAAATGAGCGAGAGTTCTTCTATGAAGTTCGTGGAAGCCCCTTTGTTTTCACTCCATCTCCATGGCAACGAAGCCATATTTGTTTTTGGTTGAATTTTCGACGGAATTTTGCAAGCTAATAATCATGGACAATGAAATAGATAACGAAATCGTCGAAGAAGCCACAAATAATACAGAAAAGGTACAATAATTTCATATCAATTTCATTTAATTCACATGTCGCCAATGTTTGTAGACTTTAAGTAAACTTTATGAGGACGGGTCAGTTTTTGTGAAGAATGTTAGAAAAGCAGCGGCTGATAGGGAAAACAACAGAAAAACACAAGAATGTCAAAATACTAGTTCCAGGTTAAATTGATTTCATATTAGAAGTAAATTAGCCCAAAAGTTAAAACATTACTACAATTTGAGATATTTTCTAACAATTGAAGGCTTGAACTTTTGGAAATACAAGCAATAGAAGCCGAGGAAAGGTTTCAAAAAGTACGAGTTTTCTATATCTAGTAGCTTAAGTTCATAAGCTCTGCTCCATAAGTTTGTCACTGGTTAATGAGAGCTTGTCACGAAGTGACGTAGATGAAACGTCATATATTCTCGTAAAGCGACGCCTGATGAGGCACTGTAAAAGGGTTAGCACAGACTAAATAGGAAGATGAACTGCAAAACCGACTGTTGTCTATTCTCGCGTTGTTCCCGAACTAGCTCTCAGTAAGTCTACAGCGTTGCGAAATATAGGTAGTGTCATACTTATGGAACATATCTTATACACTAATACTAAAGACAGATAACCGTGTCACTTCTTACGTCTACTTAGTTTGACTGTCACTTACGATAGTTGACATAGCATGGCTAATTCATTACTGGCAGTGCACGGTAAAACTATGTTGACGAATGACGACTAAGTACTTTCGTTAAAAATACATGGATTTATTTTCCTCGATAGATAATTGAAAAATGTCTCTCTGCCAAAAACGAAACATACTGTTTGACAATTTATAATGTAAGATAAAGATAGAACATTGGAACTTTAAATGCACTTCATAATGACACATGAATTTTGCATAGGAAATTTTGGGGCTGAAACAGGATTGTGAGAAATTGCTTAGCGATAAAAATACCACAATCAAGTTCATATCGCAAGTGTGTACACATATTACCAAAGACATGCTTGAACCGTCCGTGTTGAGTTGCTTGGTTTTTATTTAAATTAACCATAAATCCAGGAATTAAGAAAAAAGGAGTCGGACTATGTCCAAGAAATTAAAAAGGAGGAAGAAGACACCAAAGTTATATCAAATAGAGTGGACGATTTATTGGTTTTCTTGAGCGGAGCCAGTTTCGAAGAGTTGGACAAACTTCAATCCATTTTGGATGAAGAATACTCGAAACTCGTACAAGTAAAGGAAGACAAATGGAAGATGGAAGTGTTGAGAACGAAAAAGGATGAAATCATTGCTGCCAAGGAAAGAGAACGGTTAATGCTAAATTATCAGGAAGAAGTTCAGAAATTGGAACGGAATAATTTTGTGGACTTTCGCAAAATGAGACTTAAACTTGATCAAGATTTGCATGTAAGTCTCTTGATTTAGTAACTATTGTCATTCCTTATGGAAGATATCTAATGACGCTATTCAAAGCGATTGTCCATAAACTTAACAAACGTTAAATTTTAGACCTTGCAACAAGAACTCTGTCGAGTAAAGGGCGTTCACTTATTGAACCGCGAAAAACTGGACTACAGTTTCAAAGTTCTATCTAAACAAGAAGAAGAGAACAAAAATATTCGTGTAGAACAAAAACGCATCAAAACTAAACTACACGATAACATGGTTGCCCTGAAAAGGGAATTGGAAAAGTCCCGATTAGACGATGAAAAGATGAAACGCAAATACGAAAACGAAATCAAGGAAGTTGACCAACAAATACGAGGCTTGGAGAAGCAATTGTGGCATATCCAGTCAACAGATTCTACCAGGTTCAGAGACGTGTGGATAACTAAAGAGGAAGAGACCAAGTTTATGCTGGAAAAGGTCCTAGATATTGATAAGTACATAGCGGAGAAGATACTGGGTGTTGAGTGGAATCGACCCCATTTGTAAGCAATTTATGATTATTTTTGCGTCTCTGAATGTTTTTGCTCATTGCGGAATTGCAAGAATGGATTTTACTAGGGACTTTCTAAACAACACTGGCCCAATTTATAAAGAGAAGATACATAGAAATGTGGAAGAGAAAGCCGTTTTGGAATCCTTGTCCTCCTCGTCCTCTAGCGAACTCATTGCGATGGAAGAAATCTTTAAAATGATATCAGAAGAAATGGTTCGTTACACGTCATTAAATACAGTACATATTGGGGGAGTTACATATGTTCTGTTTTCAAACCTCACTTAACTTGTCGAGTCAGAATATGTCGAAATCAACGTCTCTATCTTAATTCTTGAAGTGGTAAACGAGGTAGTTTTAAAAACCTGCAAACCGATTACAGTCTGAGGTGTAATTCAAGGTCATTTTAGAAAAAAACTCTGTCCTATACAATATTTTTAAGAGGTAATTCTGTGGGCGCTTCCATAACATGTTGGTAAGCCACATGTGTCTTGTGTTAGTGGATAACATTCCCTGTAGGTGGTCGCGCTTCGTAGCATAGACCACTTCGATGAAACTAAGAGAGAAAGTTACGGGGTAAAACTTTGCCTTCTATCCCGCTTTTTAGCACCTGCGCTGTAGGTTGGGGGATGATGAGAGTGCGCAGAGACGGCTAGGGATCAAAATCAACCCCTTTGTATGTCCCGATACTGGGGGTTGCCTAGCCCTTTTTTTACATCGAAAACGTCCAATGACAGAACAACTCTCTAAAAGGGGGCGGTAACCTCGTAAGTACCGTATAGCATCCCCAGTTTGAAATTTTATGGTCCACGACATTGGGCCAGTCGCTCGAACTGATCGAAACGCGGGAAATGGTGTTTATCGCTCCTCGTAAAATGCAGACTCCATGGTCGAATTGACCTAACTATGGTCGACCTTGAAATTGAAACTTTGGCAATTGAAATAGAATCACAGTTGGCCATGCTCTAACAAATGAAAATTTAGGAGAGCATGTACAGCCATAATTAGAAAATTTAGTAAATACAAATTGAATCTAATCGGTGATTTGTGCCGGGGTTACGGAATCTTCAAAGACCAAAGGGGTAGAGGTGGGGTAATGGTTTTCTCAATGTACGCTTTAAACAATTAATCCTTTTAGGGTTTTTTGTTAGAAGATAATTTGCACGATGTCGTCAACCCATTGGATTTACTCAACCGCGCAGTCCCAAGTGTTGATTCAGTCTTTCGGGTAAGGTGTACTTACCTGATAATCCTTTGTACCATTTAGCCATTTAAAGACCTTTTCCTTAGGCCATCAATATTGAAAATGACAACGACTTAGTTTTACTTCAAAACGTTTTCTCTAAACACCGGTCAAATGATAATGGTGCCAAACAAATCGACGTTGCCAAAGCATTGAAAGAATATCTTAAATTGAAGGAAACCCTCAAGTAAGGTTTAAAACCCACAGAAATCCAGATTTTGGTGAGGAAATATACTAATTTAATTAACATGAAGTTGACTTATAATCTAGGAAAAAAACTGATGACAAAACGGAGAAATTTGCTTTCCCCGAAGTAGATAACGAAAAGATGGTCGAATATTGGAGAAAGTATTCGTCAAAATTTACGGATGAAAAATTATGGAAAATGACAAGTTTTGCTCTGTTAAAAGCACGGTATGTATGTTTATTGATCACCGGAACTTTCCGCCTCATAGGCGAGACATCGAACACTTTTTTCTTGGTTGGCCTTTCGAAAATACAGAATTTAGGTTTGGGTTTTGCAAATGAAAAGTGATCTAACAAATGTAATTGCCCAACCTCTTCCTAAGTGTCAAGAGACCGTTTTCTGAAGTTGACCAGCGATTAGTGTTGCCAGGAGTACCATAACTTATAGATGATTTTGCCAGTAACATGTTAACGTAATCAGAAAGAGACATTTTGGAACTGTTTCAAAATAGAGTTGGCAATGAGGGAAAACGTCTCTCTGGCCCTTCAATACATAGTTTTCAGACTAGGAGGATTAATACCATTTACAACAGGAGGATAGGCTACTTGGCGCACAAAGTTCAGCAGCAATTAGCCTGGCCTCTTGTTGTAAATGGTATCAATACTCCTAGTCTCAAAACTATGTATAGTTATTGTTGTCTATTCTATAGTAGTAAGTTAAGATTTCTAAACATCTCGTTATACATGAACGCCTAGACATAGGGCTTCCCAAGGACAATAGGCTTAGGATAGTTCTAAAAGCAAGCCCCTGAGTTGTGTTTTGGAGCAACTGCGCTTCTTTGCTCGGGGTCGAAAAATTGAAAAATACAAGTTCGGCCAATTGTCCGACCCCTTGTCTTAAATATTCAATGAAATTATTACAATAAAAGTATATTTAATTTTTATTTTTATTTCGTGACAGGAAAGTTTTGAAACATCAAGAATCTTTGTTAGATCGAAGAAATGATTTAATATCCAGGAATAAAGAGCTGCAAAACGTACTTTTCAACGTTACAAAATGAGCGGGAAAGACTCCAATAACGACAATCAGACTTTGCTCTTCTTACGCAACATTCTCGAAGGTTACAATTAATAAGTCAGCGTTTTCTTTTAGAGCAAAGACTGATTGACCCGGAGGTTAAAAAACATACGTTTTTTTGCTTTTAACGATTCGTTGGTTCACGGCTAAGACTAAAGGTGGCGTTTTGAACAGGTTTTAGTTTTCACCTTCTTTTACGCCGCGCAGTATACGCGCCGAGCGAGGCGCCGCGTTCGCCACCTAGCGGATTTTAGAAGAACAAATTGGCGGGAAAATGACCGTGTCTTTAAATGAAGCCATAGGCTTCTTGTGTAGTTAGTTGTAGGAATTATTACTGAAATTTCCCAGAAAGGGTGAAATTTTAACAGTTTTCGAAATTCTAGAATTCATTGCGTTAAAATAAATGAATGGATTAACGCGCTTAAAGAGAAAAAGTAACTTTTTAGACTATCTTATCTAATCCCAGCACCCAAATTCCCAAATTAAATGTACAGGTATAGTACAGTTAACCTCAAAAATGTGTCTGTCTAGAAGCACTTGCTAGTTAATTTAATTAACTCACAACATAAACATTTACATAGATGGTAATATCATAAACTTGCTTGGTTACAGAAGTTTCCCTTGTACACTCTCCAGTGACTACGGTATTTCGTTTGGTTTACTAGTATCTCTTTACGTTAAAAATATGTTCATTTTTTATTAGATTTTAGACTATACGCGCCGAGGATTGAGAGGTTAACTAACACGCGGCGCCTCGCTCGGCGCGTATTCGAAGAGTAGAATCCCTAAAATAATTTTGTAAACCTACTAATGCTAAAAATCCGACGTATTTTACAATTGTAGCGCTCCCCATCTTTAAATTGCCAATCTACCATTCGCGAATTTCCCGCCAAGAGTTTTCAATTCAATCCGCTAGAGGCGCTGCTTGCTACTTTACCTCTCAATCCTCGGCGCGTATTGGCAACGTTTTTAATTCAAATTGTGGAGTGCATTTTGTCTTTTAACGCTTCGCCGGCTTTAGTTTTCATTCGGAACTTAAATCACTTGTTTAGTATCGCGTTTCAGTTGTGTCATATTTACAGAAGAATCGCTGTCAATTTGGATTTAATTGTGGAAAATAATATTACAACTGAGACTGCAAAACGGTGAGATTATTTTACATAGCGGTTTTCTATTTATATGCTTATATCGTAAGCCTTGGCTAGGTGTAATAAGGCGGGGTATTTGAAATACGTTTCTGTTGATGATTTGAACATGTGACGGATCCTACCAATAAGTGCGGTTCAAAGGTTGATTTTTATCGTGCGCCAATTGAAATTTAATACTAGTGCCAGTAAACATTTTTAATTTTCGTATTCGTAAAGGCCTAATTATAAACCGTACAAATGAAATTTAATGAAAGCTTGTGACGTGTCTCATTTAGAAAATTTTATGGCTGTTAAATATATATCCGTCTCAGGCCGCTTCAATTAAAACATAACTACTGCCTTTCATCGTCTAGAATTTTAATTTTGTCACGTGCAAACATTTTTTTGCGGGTAACGTAATGCGCCATAATTGCGAGGGCGGGACTAAAGACCAACGGATAGAGCTTGGTTTCTAAATATAATGGAAAACACGTCGCCTAAAAACTTTTACTTGGGGCTCATTATATTTCAATCACGTTTATGAACTGTGTTTTGCCATACCATTGTTTTTTAACAAGAGAATTCCTTAAAAAAGAATTCAGACTACGCAACGCCCGTGACGTCATGTAGGTTTGGCTGTATTTTCCTTCCAAATTTCATTAACACCGGTTACATTACAAAAAAGTATATTAAAGTGAAGTGCTATAGTTATACTTTTTGAGGAATAGTATAGCCACCTTTATTAATAATATAGGCGGCTATGAGAATAGACTAGTTTCGCCGAATCTGGTTACATGTATGGGGAAGTGTACATCGATTTTACCACAGACCCAATTCTCCATGTTGCATCCAGAATGAACACGAGACTACTTCATTTTATATCATTGTGTAACTTCGGTATAATCTATATATGCGTAGATAAAGGTCTTTATTAACTGGTTCATCAGCCCAGCCCAAACCAATTAACATAGGAAGCTGAAATTTTGCAGTCTGTTACTCTTAAATTAGTTATTCATTAAGAATGATTTTTACAATCTACGGCCATGTTGGAAAATGACAGCAATAATTTCTTAACGGTTCCAGTGATTTGTCTGAACTTCTACTGGATTTCTTATCCTTTAGAATAACTCTATGGATTTTGGTTTGTATAAGCCTCCAATTTTAAAAATGGCCGCCAGAAAAGTAAACAAACATACTACATACAAGGAAATTATATGGTGTTTGGTTTAAATCATCGTCCATCTTGGAAAATTGAGTTCGGAAAAAGTATCTTTCTTATATTTTATTAATTTTATACGATGCTCGTGAATTTTTACTGATAAATATATTACAAACTAGCTGCTATGTTTTTACTCAAGTAAAACATATTCATAAACATAAAAAGATTTCCATAGATAACGGGATTTAGTTGGAACTTAATTGCCTATTATAAGTATTTTCTCGTAAGGTGTACTACGAAGGCGTTGTTGATATTATAAAAACTTTTATTACAAAGACATCTAAATTCCTATAAAGTCAACACCTACGCGAAATGAAATTTACCAACGTAACTTGTTAGTACGCACAAACCTAGGTCCTTCTAGATTTCAACCAGCACGTAAATTGGAGAAAATAGCTTTGAACGTGCGAACTTCTTGAACTGACTTGGAGCAGCGAAAACCGTTTTTGCCATAATTTACAAATTAATTAAAATAACATACTTAGACTTATTTGTTTTTGATCAAACTTGGAAAAGGCACACTCCGAATAGTTACTTGTTTATTTGAAAGTATTCAGAAACGTAACTTCGCTGTACTTTCAAAGTTATTCGATGTGCTGGGCCACCAAAAACCCCATGGGAAAATTAACGAAAAATTCATTTATTTTTTTACATTGCGGGAGGATGTGGGTCTACAAGGCATTACCGGCATTCTAGAATAGAATTGTTACGGCCTACATAACCATTACAGTACCCTTGAAAATTAAAATTTTATTATTACAACTGTGTAGTGAAAGTTGCTGCTGTGATTTGCAGACCATTTTAGTGCAAAGAAACAAGTTTTTATGAATTTTTGTTTAAAACTGAGTTAAACCCATAAATTTTCCGCTTTCACGGGCTCCCTTTCTTGATTTCTGTAAGTCTGGAACGAAACTTGCGGCTTTTCTAAAAAAAATATCTTTTTTAAAAATATACAATTTTTCTTATAAACACAATCATTTAACGAGCCGTTAAAATTTGTCTCTGTAGTTGAATCACGTTTGCGTATTTATTTTATTTTAAATGACCTTTTTACTTTGTACTAGGACGTAATTTCGACCTTGGGAGATTTTGGTGTAGCAGTATACAGTAGAGTAGTTGCATGGTATATCTTGTACCAACGTTTGCCATTTAGCTCGTATATAATTAAGTACGCCTTATTATTTCGAAACCGTATATAGAGTTTGAAGATATTTCACTTGATAAAGAGTGTGGTTATAGGTTAGATCATAAGTTAGCAATCTTATGTATAGTATCTCACAGCGTAATAAGGATTAATATAGTGTCAAAAGCATTTTAGAGAATGGTCAAGTCTCTTTTGGAATCGGTAGTTATAAATGTACTTCTCAGTTCAGAAAATGTTTAATAGCAGTATGGGAAATAAGAATATTTGGACCAGCGTCCAAAATAATAAACTGGTCCTTAGGATTGGTCCCCCTTAGTTTTCCTATAAATTTTTAATTAATAAACTGGTCTTTAGGACCAGAAACCACTTCTTGAATTTAAAACTGGTCCATGAAAATAATAAACTGGTTTTGGACCACAAGAAGTGTGCTATTTTCCTGACTGTTTAAAGTGGCTCTCCACTCCCCTCTACTTTTTTACCAACCCGCTATGCTAAGCTGTATGAGAAAGATTGTCGTTTGTCCCACGGTCCGAACAGCTTCTTTTAATAGACCTTTTCAAAAATGGGGCCAAAGTATCGTCTCCTTCTTGAAGGAGGAGTATCCTGTATTTGGATCTAATGCTGTTAGTTAAGACTTTAAAGTTACCATTCCACCAAATTACTTCTGCTTGAAAGCCCTATTTAACGTCTTTGGATCCCCAATAAAGTGGTGAAATACCAGATGGTAATTTACTTTTGAAAATGGTCCATTGAAATAACTTTGAACAACATGATTTCGCGGAAAATTTATTCGCTCAAAAAAGGTCATGAAATTATTGAGTAACAGATCCCGAAAGTAATGAATTTAAATCTCGTCAAAAGCTGGCCGTCGTTGCCCGACTGTGTTAAGAGAGTGGAAGCCGGGGTGAGTTTCCTGTCTATGTGGACACTGAGCACTAAATAGTTCTGTATGTAATATCTGCCTGATAATGCTTGAGAAGGAACCCTTTTTTGCAACTTTAAAATTTAATATAACAATTCTAAATTAGGGGTTAAGCATAAAGGTAAAAATTAAGAGTCTAGAATATGACCTCTTTAACAGGCTTAATTACTAGTGGTTCTCGGACCCAACCTTGAGGATCTCAACAAAACCACTTCTTAAACCTTCCTCTAGTGTTCCTGATATCAACCATGCCGTTTATTCGGTTTATAGAGAACAAATATTGAAACTAACAAACCACTCAAATAACATTTGCAAGAATTATCTGACTTTCACGTGAATCCACCTTCATTCATGCGACTTCTTGTATCAAGAACTCAAAAATATTATTAAACCCCACTTCAAGAGCCACTTGCTTGTCTATGTTCGTGACAATCATTCATGGCAAGTGGTTGACCCCACCACTACTGAAAACCAATTCTTAAACTCGTGCTCTATGTCCTGAGGTTATTTTATTGTGTAGTTCCGATAAAACTGCTTTCCCGACTTAATATTAAAAATGCATTAGGGCGCGGTTGAACAAATGTAAAATTTACTTGTCTCTGAAATCGATGTTTCAACTTGAACTTTTTCTCTCTCTAACGGTATAAGAGAGTTAACCGTATTCTTTTAGGAAGCCCCACATACCGGAAATGACAGCATTACACTGGCCCACAATCCTCGATATTATTATCCCCCGATTTTGTTTCCCCCTATAAGGAGAATGAAATTTCAGACTACAATTTTTAATTGATTAATATTGATAAAAACATCAACATCATAATTAAAATTTACCAGATACTTTCCCTTAATTACTTTCATGTAATTTTTTTTCCGAAGTTTCAAATCACTTGAGGTGACAGTTTTAATTGTTTCCTCGTTTTAAGCTCTATTTTTATGAAAAAATTAAGTCTTCGTTTAGGCTTGGCGTGGCGACTTTTTAAACTTCGAAAAACATATAAAATTAACGGAAAGGATTAGGTAAGTTTTATCAGAAGGGGATGATAGAAGAAGGATGAAACACTGTATCCTCTTAATACTTTAGTTATGCATATGATTCTTCCAAGGCTCACCCTTTTTGTTTGCTCTCCTGCTCATTAAACTTCAGATGGGCATTGCACCTTGCTAGGGACAATTCTATAACTGTTTGGTACTAAACCCTCAGCAATTAACCCACAAACCTTGATTGTCTTGACGTGGGACAAAAATTAACAAGCGCTCCTTGGCATATAGTTAAGCGCTAATAGAGTAAGGATGAGAAAACTATTTATCGGGAATGTGATTCGGTTTAGTAACCTTGCTACAATCCCAACCTTGATGTTGGGATAAATCATGTTACAATTACCCCCGCTTTGTGGAACACTTTTCTCGAAGAGAAGTATTATATACTTATGCTTGGTTTTATTAATGGTTTAAAAAAATTGTTTCAACCATTTCATTCTCCCTTTAACCAATTTTTGACATAAGAGACTAGACGTTGAAGCACCTGCTCTATTGACGACTGAATCCATATCCATTCAAGCAAACTTAGTGCCGAATAGTTAACCTAGTTTATGATGCATTTAAAGTTTTAAACTAACTAAATAAACCATAGAATCAATTCTTAGGTTAACATCTTATTTCTTCTGTTTCCACCTTCAACCAGGGACTTATGAGTGAATCGTATAAACGTCATACATGCTTCGATTTTTTTTACTTTTAGAAATGATCTTCATAAGCTAAAGTTTACTCTTAAATTGTCATGCCAAATACAAATCGTTGGGTAGTAGAGTTTTGACTAGTTATATAGATTCATGCTAGTTCTGTAAGTTTAATAGCGCTAAACAACGCTGTTTAAAGGAAAAGTCGGGCTAACAGAACATTATGCCTTTTTTCTAATATTAAAGGAAAATATTATAAAACAATAAATCATCCCTTATTACAAATTGATTACCATTTAATTAGTCTTAAAAACGAGGCCTACTGCGCTATCCACTATTGTCTTAGTGGCGTCTGCTAATTGGACCCACTTACCCCTGAAGGGATTGGTTGTATTCTCACAAGCTGAAAGTGAAAGTGAAGGGTAAGGTAGGGCATAGCGCACTCGATCACGCGCGTAAGATGTTCCAATTAGCAGACGCCACTAACCCAATTACGGCGCAGTAGTGCTCGTTTTTAAGACTAACTAAACGCTAATTATGTTTAAATAAGAAATCAATTAATTTTTTTTATTGTTTTTCCTTTTATATTTAGAAAAATGCCATTATTTTAAGGTATAATGTTATGTTACCTGATTTTTTTTTGTTTACTAATTTCATGGCCTACAAACAGTCCATTATTTTCATGAATGAATAATATATTCTATAAAACCGATATAATAAAGTTAAAAAAGCTTACCTTTAGAGCCCTTTTCTCAACGTACTTTTCAGGCTAGGAGGATTTATACCATTTACACAAGGAGACTTTAGCTACTTGGAGGACAAAAGTGCAGACTTTTTTGTCCTCCAAGTTGACTGGTCTCCTTGTATAAATAGTACGGATCATCCTAGCCTGAAAAGGAAGTATAACGTCCTCTAAATCTCTAAAGTCAATATATTTCTTGCTCCTGATTGGCTCGACTAGAATTAAGACCAACCTCTTTTCGACACCTCGGCTATAGCAAAAGTTATAGAAAAAATGTTTATTGAACAATTTTACCGGTGAAATATATTCGGTAAAAATTACCGACTTGTACAGGGTTTGTACGGAAGCTGGATAAAATGGAAAACCTGGAAAAGTAAGGGATTTGGGTTAAGAGTGATGATGTGGGCTCTTGTAAACACCTTAAAATGGTCTAGTATATTGGTAAAATAGGGTCAGGGATACGCTAGAAACATCAGTGATTTTCAATATTAAAATTTCGTCCAAACCCTGTTATAGTATATCATGATGTTACACATCAAATTAAAAACAATTTCTATGATGAAACTATTTTGGCGCTCAGAACCTCTCGTGTAAAATTACCGACAAAAAAGGTTAATTTAATATTCTCCATGTTAAATATTTGTGACCGGGAATTGCTTACACTCTATTGTCTTATCACATACTCGTATCACTTAGCGGCGGAATATTTGACGCCGAAGTTTTAAATTACATATTTTTCAAACTAAGTTCGTAATTTGCATATTTTTATCGCTGGACCTTATACTTTCGCACTATGGTTTCGTACTACAAGTATAGTAGCTCATTGAGTATGTTTGACAAGAATGGTGAAAGCTCTTTATTCCACACACTTTAGAAATAAAGCCTTCGACATAAAGTTCATGACCTGCACTAATGGAGAGAAAGTTCATATTGTTTCTGGTCAGAAGACCGTGACCTAATTTTGCTATTTTCTCACACTGGCTCTTTTCTTGTGTCTTAGGTGCTGACCTAACAGCGTAATGACATAATAGTTCTTTAAATAATGCATGACCCTTTTAATTCACTCTCACCAAGAAGCGATATCTAGTTTACTAGGGCGAATATATAAGATGCCTAAGTATTCGCGCGCCATAGTCCCACTCCCCCCTTTCATAAAAAGGGGGACGTAAAAGGAGGCCGGGCTATTTCGCCTCTCCTCAGTCGGAAAATACGTAATTTTCGTCATTCGCGTCTCGCTTACGTGAGTTTTCAAGAACCAATGAGATTCTGGTTGTAATTTAGAGGCGGGGATTAACACCGAACCTACGTTTGGATCGGAGATAAAACTAGAAATGTGGCGAATTTATACCTTCTCCCTAGTAAACTAGATATCGCTTCTTGCTCTCACATTGTAAGTTGCTAGCCAGACCGAGGAATTCGCGATACCGGTGGTGGTTCTTGCGTCAAACCACCATTTTCGTGAATTTCATTTATCTTCGCGCCTCTTTCGAGATGATGGGTGTCTTTTGTTGTGGTTTTTAATCTACGTAGCAAACCGTAGTGAGGTTGTAATTTAAACGTTTAATTCGTCGGTGCAAACCGTGTGAATCCGGCCATATCAATTTCGTAATTGTCGATTATTTATTCGAGAAAAGGTCCCTGACACGTTATCGTACGCGTGCAATGAAGAGAAATAATTGCTCCTTAAAATTAGGGGTTACGTATCGTTAATGGACTTTACGTGTGTACATTAAACAGGTGACTTAGTATTAGCATAAGTTTATAAGATATATTCCATAAGTATGAGACTTCTATACTTCCTAATGTTAGAGGCTTACTGAATACTGAGAGCTAGTTCGAGAATCGACTACACTAGGTTTTGCAGTCCATAATTATATTTAGTCTGTAGTATGCTTTTGACAGCGCCTCACCAGGCGTCGCTTTACGAGAATTTTTGACGTTTCATTTACGTCACTTCATGACAAGATCTCAGTAACAAGTGACAAACTTCTTTAACGTATCTTTTGAACTTTGGATGTCACTGATAAGTTCTCAGAAATTTCAGAATCTGGATGAAGTTAACATAAAGTTCTCATTTAATATTTTACAAAAGATGTGCATGCTTTGCTAAAATCGTTGCAGACAACGCTAGTGATCAAATGTGCCAAGGTGCCAAGGAGGAAAATTACAGAGGAACACAGAATTAATATTATGCAGCTATGATACTTATAGAAGGGGGAGGAGCTTAAATTATATCCTTTATTAATATTAACATGGCCTAAGCGTTAATTGGCAGCTTACCCAAAAACCAACCTCATCTTAAAAGTTCCATCATTACTTAACGGAGAGGTAAGGATTCCTGTGTTACCTCTATAATTTCCTGGTTATGGGTAGAAAAATGGCGTAGTAATACTAAATTCAAACGCTCCATAGACCTTGAAAAATCATACGTCATAAAGACACACTAGAAATTAATTGAGTAACCCAATAATAACAAAAACTGTGATAATTAGAAAATCCAGGCAATTTCCAAGAAACACGAAATTACCCAAAAATTACAATAACCACAAAACTCGTGCAAAGTCACGCGAAACATGGCTCGTTGAATTTTTTAAATATTAAAACCCTGAGGGTAAAACGAACCAGTACTTTGGTGGAAAGATTGTAAATTATCCAGACCTTCTTGAGGAAGTGGGCTAATGAATTCCAGCGAGATGGGATAAAGATGATGAGTTTTGTGGCCTTTCATTACCAAAAAATAACAGTTCGCCAGGCGATACGGCGTAATATGTTTCCCCTATAACATATTTTCGATAAATTTTTTTTTAGTGTTTTTTATTTCAAATTCATTCAAACTCTAAGACCCTGCGAATACACACGTGTTATGGCTGTTCGCCGGTAGTTGCTTAAAATTCTTAAGTAGTTTCCTCGTATTCAAGAAAAAACCAATTTTAGCTTTAAGTTGTTTCATTATAACTTAAACCATACGTTCCGGTCAGTGGCTTTATTCGCAGCAAATGTTTTTCTTTTGAAAAGAAAGAAAAAAAAAATTAAATTACTTTAGAAATATTTTTCTATATCGCTCAAATTGTTAATAATTCATGTAAGACTCAGATGGTCTTGTAGTTGAAATGTTATGTCTTCTTTCAAGTCTCGCGAAAAGAAGAGGTTCAATATTTTACTTGTGTTGCTATTATCATTGTAGGTTGGCGTGTTATTAGTGTACCACAAGCCCTCAATTGTTACTAAAAATCTACAAGTTTTAAAAATTCTCAGTCAACGCGTTTAGGACGGTGTTTCTAGGTAGTGTTATAAGATCAGGTGTTTCCAAATATTTGACGTATTCCAATGTACAGGTGTTGATTGATAAAAATCAGTTATACCCCATGATATTTGTGAAAAGCATTGAGCGTAATCTTGTAAAATAAAAAAAACGGGCGAGGTCAATACCTAACTTTCGGCGATAGTGTCAAAGATGTTTTCGTTATCAGTATGATTGATATGCCAAGATTTCTTTCTTAGTTTTTTTTTATATTTCAGATCTAAATATTTTTTTTTCTCTCGTTAAATCATTAATGAACTTGTCGTTGACGGAATTATTAATTTTGAAGGTCAGCTAGACGTTTTATATTTTACCTCGCGAATATTAGTTTCGTTGGCAACCAATGCATCTTGGGAAGACGTAGGAGAATTTTTGCGCAATAACATTTACTTTGGATGCCATCGCCTTTATCCCCACCTTGTGGTTAATCGTTAACTAAGGGTGTTGTTTTGTTTTCGTTTGTTTTTCTACTAAGAAACTTAAAAAATACCTAAACCGGACGGCGGAACTAAGTGGTCGTTTTTATCTTGAATATTTTTCTTAAAGAAAAGTACTTTTTTCTTCGTTTTTCTACGAAGAAAGGAAAACACCTCAGTAAAGTATTTTTCGGACTTGGCTACAGGGTCGTCTTTAAACCGTTACATAATCGTGTGAATAAGTTTCACGATTTAGTCGATGAGGTCTTGGCAGTCTTGACCTACTGTTCTAGTGGCGTTTATTGCTCGTTGCATCGAAACTCAAGAACGTCTTTGAATTCTTGAATGTTTTGAGTGAGTGTCGATCATGACATCGTCGGTACCGTTTCAATCCGCGGTGCAGTGGTTTCTTCTTGGTGGATTACGCCGGAACCATCAAGTACTTGGATTTGCTAGAGATTACAACGAAAAAGGTTCAGGCGTTGAAACTAGTGGAAAAGGCCGACATGAACTTGTGCGTTGTGTTTCGTGGAATGGTTTTAGTTCCGAAGTTTCAACCAGGAATGGAAATAGTTTGGTATGTTTAATTTATTGATATACTGGTGAAAGATTACAAGATCTAGCGATTTAAGTTTGAGTTATTTGAAGGGCTGCTAATTTTCCTGAAGAATAATTTCGAAAAATTTAAATGAGTGCAGGGGTTGAATCCATTTTCTAATCACGTAAAAAAAGAAAAAAAATTATAAATAGATTCAATTACCACTGTGTCTGCCTCTGACAACCTCTCACAAACGCACTAGTTTTTCTCTTCGGTCTCTCGTGCTACACAAAATGATATCTCTTTAATCCTAGCTTCAGGATAGTGCGAAAACAAAACTGATTAATGTCAGAAATATGTAATACTTCTCTTCGAGAGAAGTGTACCATAAAGCGGGGTAACTGTAACATGATTCTCCCCAACTTTAGAACATTTAGACATGGTTAAACCGAATAACATACGCGATAAATAGTTCCCTCATCATTACTCTACTAGAGCTCAACTATTTTCCAATGCGCTTGTGGATTTTTATCCCACGTCAAGACAATCAAGGTTTGTGGGTTGATTGCTGAGGATTTAGTACCAAACAGTTTTAGAATTCACCCCACGATGCGATGCCCATCTGAAGTTTGATGAGCAGGAAAGCAAACAAAAAGGGGGAACTTGTGAAGAATCATGTTACATCACTAAAGTATTAAGAGGATACAGAGTTTCATCCTTCTATTATATCCTTCTGTTAAAAGTAATGACTAATAGCAAAATTTCAGTTTCCTACATAAAGCAGTTTGGCTTTTGCTTTATAGGCATTTAGAAGAATGAACAGTTTTACTGTTTAATGCGTTCAGGGGCTGAAACAGCGAATATCTACAATATTGAATTTTTCTAATTATCTAACAGGCACTGAAAATTTTTAATTTGCCCAAGTCTGTCTGAAAATTCTACTTAAGATCTAGCTTTTACGCAACCTTAATATAATATTTTAGGGCTAGTTATGAAATCCAATTTGTCTCGGTACATATTGGAAAAACATATTATCATGACAAGGGTTAGCAATCCGTAAAGTCAGTCTCTGTGTCACGATGTTAACTATATATCGGTGAAAATATTACAAAAGTAAAGGTTTGGTATTGTACAGATGAACTTAAGTAATTGCTACTAGATCTCGGGGCAATTGATAATTTCTAGACCAAAAATGTTTCGAGGAACCGCGCCTTATAATTAATTCGAATGGATGTCACGCAGCCTTTATCACAATGGTAAATTTTGCTAACCATAGGGAGTGGAAAAGTCATTGCCTAGAACGCGAGCTTCGGACCGTTGCCCATCCGAATCCCGTTGGTCGAAAATACTAACGATTTATAACAGAAAGTGCAACGTCGAACTAACAGACTTTGCGGAAATGACAATGTCTATTATTATGACGTTCTCTTATTGATTTCGTGAAGAATTTATACAATTCTTCCACGAAAATTGTGTAGATCAAGCGATCTTTTAAAAAAATACGGGCTTAACACATGATCTTAGCCGAAAAGCCGAACCTGCTTAATAACAGTGTAAGGCCAATTATAGACTTAAGAATCAATACCACTTTCATTCTGTGGTTGTGAATCGATGTATTCAAACGATACCTATGGTGTTGAATATTCATTGTTATCATAAGATTATAAGATATGTTCCGTAATTATGACACTTAATGCCAGAGACTTTCTAAGAACTAGTTAGAGAACGACGCGAGAATTGACTACACTCGGTTTTTCAGTCCATCTTCCTATTTAGTTTTTACTAAGCTTTTGACCGCGCCTCACCTGGCGTCGCTTTACGAGAATCCATGACGCTTCACCTTATTCACTTCGTGACAAGCTCTCAGTAACCAGTGACAAACTTATGGAACATATCTTACAAATCTTTGATGTTATTCACTGATTATATGAAAAAATGCATGTATGAAAAATTCATTCACTTAAGTGCAAGTCCATTACGGCCTGAATTTCATACAATTTCTCGTTAATATCAATGCGAGTAGTAATACACCGGTTCAGTATTGATGGAATAATTGTAAAATTCATGACTTGGTTGCTGTTTGAAGCCTTTAATATATTCATAAAAGCTATTTCTGATTTCTGTAGAACGACTATTTTTATATTCCTGTAGTCTTAAGATCACGTAAACAACCGTTAATTTTATTGACGTTTTCATTTTGAAGGCGTGCCTTACTTACGAGTTATATAATGTGTTTCATAGAAAAGATATTTAACTTAGAATTGGTTGACGCTCTCTCGGTCAATCGTGTATCCGCCTCTTGCCGCCAGTATCTCTGACATTGAAAGATAGCATTATGTAGGTAATTGCCACTTATTGTCCGATTTTACCCAAGTTGTTGCGTAAGAGCCTTTAACAGTACTTTTAAATGCACAACGACAAGCATTGACGTTTTAGTCATAGCTAATGAGGGGCGAGAAACGAGTTAAGTATGACCAAGCGTTAACTTTTTTTCGGTAGTTTTTTTCTTGCGGTCTAATTTTCTTAGTTCTAAGAATTAAAATTCAAAATTACCATTTCTCAAGGCTACGATAATAACCTAAGTTAATAAGATGTGATCCATAAGTATGACAAGCGAGAATTAACTACACTCGGTTTTGCTGTCCATCATCCTATTTAGTCTGTACTAAGCCTTTGACAGCGCCTCACCAAACGTCGCTTTTCAAGAATCTATGACCTACGTCACTTCATGACAAGCACTCAGTAACCAGTGAGAAACTTATGGAACATATCTCATGAACTTATGATAATACTTATAATGTGAAATTCAAGTTAGGGTCCTTTATAATTTGAGTGTAGTTATGGTTTCGGTTGAAATTGCTCGTTAACTGCGTCTTGATCTTTACTGTACTTTAAGGGTCCTTTGATTGTTCCTTATTCAACAGTCCTGATTGGGTTTGGTCACCCGCTTGCCTTTCCTTCCTTTTTCCAATCTCAATTTTTCAAAAAAACCGCCCCATACCATCTCCCAAATAAGTGTTAAGCAAGTAATTGTATCATAATTGTTTTCGATGTCTCTCATCTCGAATCGTAGCAAGAGCTAGAGTTCTAGTGTTGAAAATTACTTTGTTTTTGGAATAAATCATTTGTATGTAACTAAAGGGGAAGACAACGTTGGTAAAACACCGCCTTCCATCTCGCTTTTTGGCGCCTGCGCTGTAGTCTTTTAGTATCATGAGAGTGCGCAGAGACGACAATGTATCAACCCCCTTTTAGGTCTCGATACTGATGGTTGCCTACCCCGTTTTTTACGTCGAAAAGGATACGTGTTGATGAGAATCATTTTCAATGTCACTGCATGGAACACTGAGGTTATCTGTTCCTTCATGTTCATTGATAAATCTGTGTGTTTAGCCCATGACCAGAGTAATTTCAAAGATTCCATGCATACTTCCAGCATTATCCAATAATTTTGGATATATGATGTTTCACTTATATAAATTTCGAGCTATATTTATCAATGAATTATTTGTACCACTTGGATATTCTGATTTTTTTTGCCAATGTTTGTTAGGCCTAACTCTTTAAAAAAAAATTAAAATACCATCTAGTTATCTTTAGAAACAATCTCACGTATCCGTGTTTTATACTAGGAAATAGCTGTCGATCAAACATGTGATAGCGCAAACTGAAAGGCTACAATGCTTTTTTGTATTGGCTCGGGGCAATAAAATTTCATAATTACTTAATTTTGTTTGATGTATATCATGAATCTCGTAACAGACTCGTAAACCCACCCATTTTTGTCCCTTAGTGGAATTTTCATTGATAAAATAGAACTTAACGTTTTGCACGTTGGAGGGGAAATGCAAAACATGTTTTAATTATGTTTTCACGATAATTGGGTGTTGCTGGTGTATGTTTTTGTCGTCCGCCCATGACCTTCAGGCTTCGAATTTTTCTCGCGGTTTAGGAAGTTTTCTGTATTATCCTCAGTTGTACGTGTACTCTTCAAATACTGGTTTTACGCTCATATTTGTATTTGCCCAGCGTATGATGTTATTTATCTTTTTATTTGTAGATAAAACAAAATATATTCATTCTGTAGCCTTCGGGTAATTTTTACGACCGATTAGGATAAAAATTTGATTATATAAATCATGCCTGTCAGACTATCTATGGCGACCTTGCATGATAGTCTTACGATTAGGCAGAAGTCTTAAAGGATTTATATTAACATGCAGACATGTGATCTCTCCACCAAGGGGAAATGTTATTTATGGTATGAAGAGTAGTTAATTATCGACAAATGACACATCGAATGAAATCGATGACAAATCAAAAACTTAGCCGGAGTCCGACACGTCATGCCGTGAAGCACTCGTTAGTAGGAACGACACCCTACTCCCGAGTCTTGGGTGTGGGTACATTCCAAATAATTCTGTACTTCAATGCTTCAATTTTGTGGCAGTGTCCTCGACAGGATAAAATAAAATAGTCATAACATGATCGTACCAGGGGGATAATAGAACGATGACACTGTATGTCTGTATCGTCGTTATGCTTTAGTTATGTAACATGATTCTTCGGATTCTTCCCAGGCTTGCCCTTTTGGTTTGCTCTCCTGCTCATCAAACTTCAGATGCGCATCGCACCGTGGGGTGAATTCTAAAACTGTTTGGTAATAAATCCTCAGCAATCAACCCACAAACCTCGTCTTGACGTGGGACAAAAGTCCACAAGAGGCGCCTTGACAAATAGTTAAGCGCTAATAGAGTAACGGTGAGGGAACTATTTATCACGTATGTTATTCGGTTTAGTAACCTTGCTCCAAATGTTCTGATGTTGGGAAGAATCATACAATTACTCCGCTTTGTGGTACACTTCTCTCGAAGAGAAGTCTTGTATACTTTGATCGTACGCAGTTTGAAATAGGGTTCATGAAAACCTCCACATAGTCAGCACAAGATTAATATTAGGAGAGTCATTGATGAATTTACATACTTAAGTAAACAATCCGACAGTCGTATATTTATTTGATATTTAAATAAACTGCTCAATTAATTCATCAGATAAAACTTTCCTTATATATATGATATGGAAATGACATCCGCTCCGGCTTTTGACAGCTGAGTTAATTTGCAAATGAAATAGAAAACAGTCATTAGATAAAACCTCATTGTAGTTTACCGGAGAATCATTGACCTTTTTAGAAAGTGTTCGCTTGATTGCCTAGCGAAAATTTATGAATACGAAAGATACTTCATTTTTCTTTACGAGCGTTTGAAATCTTTGTACTTGAACAAGAAATTATTTGTTTCACTAATGCGAGAAGGTTTCGGAAATGTTTTTATGATCACGGGGTTTTTTTCTCTACGTTTTTGTGGTATGCTATGGGAAACCATAAGTCAATTAAAAAAGCTGAATTTGTAGACAAAGCTACGAAAATGTAAAAGATAAGTATACAAAATCGTTTCGCTGAAGGAACAGATATTGAGATTTTCAGTTTTAAAGACGTGATTTTAAAACATGAATCATGAATAAGATGAGACTAGAAGTACTGAGCTAACCAAATTCTTCACTTGGCGAAAGTGAATATTCTCGATAACACACCAACGGTTGGCCCTCTGGTAGCGGTTTCTGAATTTTCCCTCCAAAACGTGAGACTCTCGCGGCGGTAGACTGCCGAACTAGATTCAAGCACCCGCGTCCGTCTTCCGAGGCTTTACTTTGAGGGGAAGGGGGTAGGAAATTTTTTGGAACTCAACCAATTTTTTTTCTCTCTAGTGTAGGGCGCGATGGAAGCGGCATAAAATCCTCAAATTTTTCACTAGTGCCAGGATCTACTACCAATGCTCGAGCTCTTTACTTCTAGTCTCATCTTACTTCTGGTATGATCCAACAGACCCTTTTCAAAAGTCGAATGTAAAATACAGTCTGGTTTTTGGCCACCTTGTTTTCTTAGTATGTGGATCCATAGACATTAAATATGGCTTCAAACAAAGGACTTTGTTGAACTGTTAACTTTGAAGCCTCATCTAACCCAATATTAAGCAGACAAGACTGCGGCCCCCTTTCGATAATGGCCTATTGTATTCTCGCCAAAATATAATTCACGAGACGGCTTGTGCTTTGTCTTGAATGACAGTGAAAACACCTTTTGAAAAACTCGCCGATTTATGATAAAATTTCATTCTAACCTAGTAAATAAATAGTCTTGCAGAAATCATGTTCTTTTAGGGCCTATAGACCTTTTAGACGGAAAAAAGGGGGTAGGCAACCCTCAGAATCGAGGCATACAAGGGGTTGATACATTGCCATCTCTGAGAGTTCATGATAAAAAAGGCTATAGTGCAGGCTCAAAAAAGCACGATGGAGGGCTGAATTTTGCATCGAAATGGTCCGTTGAGGTTCATTGCTACTGTCAGAAGTGAGATGAGACCAGAAGTACTGAGCTAACCAAATTCTTCACTCGGCGAAAGTGAATATTCTTGATAACACACCAACGGTTGGCCCTCTAGTAGCGGTTTCTGAATTTTCCCTCCAAAACGTGAGACGCTCGTGGCGGTAGACGGTCGAACTAGATTAAAGTACAGGCGTCCTTGTTCCGCGGCTTTAGTTCAAGGGGAAGGGGGTAGGAAATTTGTTTTTCTCTGTAGTGTAGGCGCGATTGAAGCGGCATAAAATCCTCAAATTTGTTCACTAGTGCCAGGATCTATTACCAATGTTAGAGCCCTTCACTTCGAGTTTCATCTCACTTCTGCTACTGTCCATTGAATTCGAGTTAGGTTATAAGACCTGGGGTTCAAAATATATTTACCAACCGCAAGCCTGAAGCATTTTCAACACGCTCCTTCGGCGGATTCAGCTAGTGTTTTGAAATAATAATGATAATCTTACAACGATAATTATTTTTCCTAAAGGTGTCATTTAAATGATTATCTATACAGTAAACACTCTTTGTTAAGAAATACCGACAACGGGAATTTCATGATCCTTCAGGCAGGACACAACCCCGCCTCCTCCTGGCGAGTTTGCCTAGCACCTCGTATAATTGAGAAAAAATATTATTTCAGCTACCAGTATTTTATTTAAACTTGTTTTTTGCTTTATCGTTAAGTGTTTATGTAATATTGAAATATGGTTTTTGGTTTTGAATATTACGCCGATTTTAATTAGGCGATTTGAAAGTTATCAAAAAATCCTAACGGCCTAACGTTTGTACATTTACCACTTTAACAGATAGTTCCTGTTTGACTTATACTGGTCAAGGATGCAAGGGATGTACGGTTGTTGGGTTTAATTCTTGTTTATATTGGGAAAATTTGTCCAGGAAGAATTGATAGCATCCGTATATAATATCCATTTTCAAATAGCTTTATACAGGAGCAATCGCTATATTATTCTTAAATGAAAGTTAATAAATTCTCCAGGTTATACGGCTGAAAAAACGTAGGAAAATCTCGGAAAGTAAAGCCATAATGCATAATCTCTTGACTTATCTGCTTAGAAACACTAAGAAATTGAAGACTATTATCAGGTTCAAGCTTAAAAAGGCAATAAAACATCAGGAAGAACGATAACAATGAGCTAAGAGACCTTTTACCATTACTTTTTAGATAGTGAAGAGGGTTTATGAGTAATTTTGTTACTTAAGAAAGTTATGGTGTAGGATCAATTCCACCATTATTATTGCAAATATTAATTACAAAAGTACTTTAACAGATTCTTTTTAAGGTCCCAGCTACCATACTCGTTCATATTCTTGGTGGGAGCACGACAACTGGGTGAAAGACATTTGGGTGACGACGAGTGGGTGTCCGAAAATTGGTAGCGCGACAATTTTAAGCGCTGAAAATTAGGTGTCCTACAATTGGGAGAATTTAAAATTGGATCAGCGACAGTTGGGTGGCAATAAAACTGACAAAGCATCAATTAGGCGAATTAAAAATTTTAGTTTAAAAATGGCAGGAAGTCATAAAATTTGGATGGTCAAAATTTTGTTTTACGAGGTCAGATCAGGTTTGGTTTGTTCAGTTGGATCAGGTCGGGTTAGATTTGGTTTAGTTCAGTTAGGTCAGCTTAGATTGCGTTTGGTTTGGTTTAATTCAGTTAGGTTAAGTTTTGTCTTTCACCAAACTTTTATTGTTTTTCAACAAATTTCCCCTTTTAAAAAAATGAAATTTCTTATCACCCAATTGACACTATGTCGGTTTTATAGTCACCCAATTGACGCTCATCCAATTTTAAATTCTGCAATTCTAGGTTATATGGTCATTTCCTCTGTACAAAACTGCACGTGCGTTAAAGTCTACAGTTAATTATTCTAAGAGAAACTGAATAAATTCATTATCAAAAAATTAATCCAGTTATATTCCGTGTTAGTCGAGACACTAGTCACACTACTTAAGTTCATTTTTATAAGGTAAACAAAAAGCATCTATGCAGTGTACGGTTCAATGCTCCTGTACCTCGTATTAGGTAGATATCTGATAATACGGTTGGCAGGTGGCAGCCTAAAATATCCCCTTTAGTTGAGGGGCTTCCTTGCCGCTATACATCTTTTGTCATTCTTCTCATTCTGCTTTCCTAAAATCAACCAACGAACGTTTCCGTTCGCGCGTATACGATTTCCGTTTCTTTTTCAGGAAACAAAGCGGACTCCTTGAATGATTTTTCATTCACTTAGGGTGTCTTCCACGCAATAGGTCAAAGTTTAAATTGCGGATTAAGAGAGACGCGCAGCGATAAAAACTACATCAGGTGATCTTTATTTGAACGGTATGTTGAAATTTATCTTTGACGGTTTATTGCCGTTGTATAAAGATAAGGTAATGGACTTACGCTTGTTTTCTGAAAATGTCTAGCCGTGAAAGGTTGTTAAGACGTATTTTTTGAACGCCTAAGCATAAGGGAAGCCCCTTTTAAAGGGCTGAAATTTGTTGATGATGGCAAAGGTGTTTTGTTTCAAACATCACAAAAATGTCTCACTCCAAGATCGTTGTTCCCATGCGTAATTTCCTTTAAAATCTTTTTATTTACAATACTGAATGGCAAAAAATGTGTAGGATTATGCTGGGTGTTTCTGATAAGTCTGTCATAAATTAAGGGGGCTGTTCTTTGGGCGGTTTTGAGTCGAAAATGTTCTATGACATTTTGCCGTCCGGGCCACTGTTTTCCAGTTATGATTTGAGGGTTTTACGGATGACGCCTTAAATTTAATTAAGAAACAAAGTCTATGCTAATTTAATTAAGGGGTCATCCTTAAAACACTCAAATCATAACTCAAAAACAGTGGCTCGGACGGCAATATATTATTGAAAATTTTCGACTAAAATTGCCCAATGATCATCCCCCTTCATTTATGGCACACTTCTTAGGAACATCCTGTATATGCCAGGGTCAAACAATTATGACAATTGAGAACTGGCGTTGATAGCTGTTAAAGAAAACTATGCATGATGTTAGTCGGTATTTTAGCGTTGATTTTCGAAATACTTAACTGAAAATTATGGCATATTATAATTTTACTATGGTGAATTAGTATTCGTTTTTGTTATTAATTTTATTATTTTTGACGTTTAAGGTTTTTGTTACTTTAATTCATAGAATTTTTGTAATTAATAATAGTAATAAAACATTTGTACAGTTTACACGCTTTGATAACGACAATATTAAACCGGTGTTTTAATGTGTTTACAACTCTTCATCGGTGAATTGATGTTTATGAACAAATTTTGAAAAAATGTAGACAGTATTGTTTCGGACTATATAATTAACAGGGTTTCAACTGATGATGCACTATTAGATCTGACGACTGTTTACAGCTGTTAGGTGTTATGTGAAGGTATTTAAGAAATGAGAATTTTTTCCGTGTCTGTAAGGTATTACAACTTACATCTTGAGATCAAAGTGCTGTGAACTAGAGAAATAGCTGCTTACCAGTCGAATTACGAATATAAATATAGCAATAATCATAAGTTTATAAGATATGTTCCCTAAGTATGACACTTCCTATACTTCGTAATGCTAGAGACTTACTGAGAGCTACTTCGAGAACAAGCGAGAATTAACTACACGCGGTTTTGCAGTCCATCTTCCTATTTAGTCTGTACTTAGCCTTAAACAGCGCCTCACCGGGCGTCGCTTTTCGAGAATCTATGACCTTTCACCTACATCACTCTATGAAAATCTCAGTAACCAGTGACAAACTTATGGAACAAATCCTATGAAGTTATGGAATAATTAATTGAAATAAAACAGTTGTTACATAGGTAATCAACACCTTTTTCAGAAGTTACAAACCCTCAAATGCAAAATAAGATTACTCATAGTTCCGTGTGTGTGTGTGACTCGTTAAGACATTGCAATACAAAAGGACCTGTTTTATTTCTTTGTTACATTAAAAACTCTTTGAAACCTCAATTTTATATAAGATTAAGGTAATCGGGGAAATTAAAGATATAGCTCGATAAGTTCGTATCATACACTTAACATTTATGGACTCGAGAAGGTTATCGAAGCCTTTTTATAAAACATAATGAAAAGCGGAATATTTTGTCCAAAAAGATCCATTATGAAATATCATAACAGGATTTAAAACGGGCCGTAAAATATGGTTCTTATCTCGATTGTAATTCGCCGATAAAAGCAATAAGATAAGATAAACTGTAGGTTTCTAACTAGCATACGCGAATAAGATTATTGCGCAAAAAGCGATAAAATTAGAAAAACTTTTTCGTGAATAGAAGGAGGCGACGTAAGACTGTTGAAAACAATTCTCCGAAAAACAATTAGTCTATTGATTTGACTAACTATTAGTAAGTCGAACTTTACCTTTTATTTCATTACGTTGCGTATTTCGTTTTTCATTCGATTCCTGGGAATCTTTTATATAGTTGATACTGGAATTAGGGCGTCTGTTTTATACAGTTACACCTTATTTAACTTCTACTCGATTCCTCCCGCTGTTGCTGTCATAATATCAGTCGCGAGTATAGTGTGTGAATTTGTATTACTCTGAAGCTGGGTTAATTTCTTTCTTATTGTTATTAGTGTTAATTTAACTGAGTAAATAGCTTCAAATGAGATTGTTGAAAAATTCTTGCATTTTCTACTGTGTAAATCTAGAAGAAAACGTTAAACTGGTAATTAGGAGTTTTATTAACATTTTATATCATTATTGTGGCTGTTATATTTATATCATCGTAAAATGTTTAGGTTTTTTGTTATACAAAATCCACAACTTTAGTTGTATAATTGTGATTCACTCTTAGCTAACCCGAAATCCTTCAATCACTTTCGAAGGCAGGGCTTTTAAATGTTTCCAAAATTTATTTTCTATATTCTATCTTATATAGCGTGTACACCGATGAAGCTGAGTAACTGGGCACCTTTTATTAGTTAAATTACGTTTAGAAACAAACGTTTCAGTTAATTACGTATTTAGCGATCACGGAAGATTTCGAGCTAAGCCTATTGCGCTTCAAAAATGTAACTATACTACTAGAACCCACGTATTTGTATATTTCAAAGGTTATTAAAAGATATCATGGATGTACGCTTTCAAACAATATAATATAAGATAAAGATTTATCCTCTCGCCTTTAATTATCAACGAATATATTTACATCAGCGGGGCTTGATATACAGTCCCGTCTCCTTTAATTTTCAATCTACTTATTTTTAAATGGGAAAGAGACTTCATGACAGTTACAGCTTCACATTGTATTAACATCAATGGGAAAATAACAATGGTTGCCATTACTCTATCGAAAATCTCTAATGTGGTACGTTTAGCTTGAACCATATATTTCACGCATACAGGGGGTTCTGTCAGAAATTAAGGGGGTGGTCTTTGGACGATTTTGAGAAGAAAATGTAATCCGTGACATTTTGCCGTTCGGGCCACTATTTTCGAGTTAAGATTAGTGTATTTTACGGATGGCCCCTTAAATTTAAGTAAGAAACTTAAAGATAATATTAATTTAATTAAGGGGTCATCCGTAAAACGCCCCAATCTCAACTTGAAAACGGTGACACGGACGAAAAAAGTCTTGGAACATTTTCGAATAAAAACGGTCCAAAGAACACTCCCCCTTTCACAAACACACTATATAAAGTATGGTAAGGTAACTCCAGAAATCCGCCGTGCATCTAGTTTTAATGTTTATTGTAATGGTGAGGGAAATTACCATTGTTTCAACAGAAACTGTAAGGTAACAGTAATCTGAATTTATACTATACAGTTCCGTTAATTTACCGGCCCGAATCTAGGTCTATGTAAAGTTATTCATCCCGTCTCCTTTCTTACATGATATAGAGAAAGGTTTCTTTTTTCCCATTAATGACTTGCTGTCTTAATTCTCGGCTTACGTATATCGCTTTCAACGCGTTTTCTAACTATATACAAATTCGTAACACTTTCGCGGTTTTTCGAGCGAATGCCTGTTACGTAACGACCTGTACTACCCGTACCCTCGTGGTTTTAGTGGCGCGCGCCGCGCACCGCGATTCAAACTCGCCTAGTTTAACTAAATCGTCGTCGCATTCCCGTTTTGTTTTTCTCGCAGGTCACTTCTAGCGGGAATTACGAGTTACCGGTGTCTGCCACGTCTGATTCGGACGATAGTAGTTGTAGCGGAGTGATCGGTTCGGATTCTAAACGTTTGCCCCACATGGGGACACTCAGTCAAAAGGAACTCGAGGATTACCTCAAGGAAAAGGAATACCAAGATCTACTTCAAGGAAGTAACCGAGAGACCGATTTTGTTGATAATGGCCAAGGCAACGATGACCCGGATGATGAGGACAATCCCACACCTGAAGGTTCGTTTTAATGATCGTTTGCGAATAGATTTTCCTCTTGAAACTGTTTTGTTGACCGCAACCGGACCCCCTCTCCCATTGTTTTGGGGTGATTGTTTTAGATTTTAGGTAATGCTATTGCTAGGGCACATTAGGATTTGATTTTAGTTGAGGTTAAGCTTGGGTTAGGGTTTAGAATAGACTTTAGTTGAGGTTAAGCTTGGGTTAGGGTTTAGAATAGACTTTAGTTGAGGTTAAGCTTGGGTTAGGGTTTAGAATAGACTTTAGTTGAGGTTAAGCTTGGGTTAGGGTTTAGAATAGACTTTAGTTGAGGTTAAGCTTGGGTTAGGGTTTAGAATAGACTTTAGTTGAGGTTAAGCTTGGGTTAGGGTTTAGAATAGACTTTAGTTGAGGTTAAGCTTGGGTTAGGGTTTAGAATAGACTTTAGTTGAGGTTAAGCTTGGGTTAGGGTTTAGAATAGACTTTAGTTGAGGTTAAGCTTGGGTTAGGGTTTAGAATAGACTTTAGTTGAGGTTAAGCTTGGGTTAGGGTTTAGAATAGACTTTAGTTGAGGTTAAGCTTGGGTTAGGGTTTAGAATAGACTTTAGTTGAGGTTAAGCTTGGGTTAGGGTTTAGAATAGACTTTAGTTGAGGTTAAGCTTGGGTTAGGGTTTAGAATAGACTTTAGTTGAGGTTAAGCTTGGGTTAGGGTTTAGAATAGACTTTAGTTGAGGTTAAGCTTGGGTTAGGGTTTAGAATAGACTTTAGTTGAGGTTAAGCTTGGGTTAGGGTTTAGAATAGACTTTAGTTGAGGTTAAGCTTGGGTTAGGGTTTAAAATAGACTTTAGTTGAGGTTAAGCTTGGGTTAGGGTTTAGAATAGACTTTAGTTGAGGTTAAGCTTGGGTTAGGGTTTAGAATAGACTTTAGTTGAGGTTAAGCTTGGGTTAGGGTTTAGAATAGACTTTAGTTGAGGTTAAGCTTAGTTTGATCTCAGGTGATTTGGTTGCATTTTCGTATATAAGTTGTCATAAAATTTATCAAAGACCCATACACCGAAGCTAAGAGTAGGGAGGGTTACAATTTTCGTCATACCTCATCCTGTTCTGTAAATCTAAATTTTCCACATCAGCTGATTTGATTTTTGTCGATCGGTGAAATTATTATTAAAACTAACGAAATCAAGAGTTTTCAAGAGAAAATATAGGTAAACAAAAAGTGTTTATAATTTTAGCCTCGAATAATGGGATATTTATGCTAAGTAAAGATGTCTATTATGCTCACAAAATTATATCGTAAATGCACGTGGTTTTACGCAGCATTTAAAGGTAAAGTTCAGAAGCATAACATTATACCTTAAAAGAACGGCCTTTTTCAAAACATAAAAGGAATAATAAATAAAATAAATGATCACTTATTACGAAACGAAGACAACTGCGTCATCCGCCATTGGTTAAGTGGCGTCAGCTGAATTGAACCTCTTACCCCTTACCTCTCTCAGCCTGTGAGAATTCAACCAATCCTGTTACTCCTGTAAGGATAAGTGGTTCTATTTAGCAGACGCCATTAAACCAATGGCGGATGGCTTAGTGGTCCTCGTTTTTAATTAAATGTTAATTATGTTTTAATAATTATCTTCATTTGTTTTTAATGTTTCGTTTCCTTTTATATTTAGAAAAAGACCGTTATATTAAAGATATAATGTTATGTTACCTGTCCTTTTCCTTTAAAATAAGTTTAATAAGAGAGAAGTAATGGTTTTTAAATGGAAGTAAGTGTAGTTTTTAAAGTCGAAAACACTTGCCTCGTGCTGACAACTGATACCTTGTTGTACTACATATGAATATAAATGCTTACTAACAACAAATAATTCTGAGTGACTTTTTAATGCAAGAAAGCGAGCAGAACGTTCTCGTTATTTATTGGTAAAGTCGTTATACTTTTCAAATTTATCAACATTCTATAGCAAGACAACTTATTTCCCTCTAAACTTTAACAAAAGTATTAAATAGTATAATTAGCGTATATACTGCAGTTATGACGTTAGTAAGTTATCCAACCTGCATTTTCCAAGTAGTAATTTCAGCATCGTAGGTCCATGCAGGGTTATGGTGGTAAGGTGATCAGGCAGTTAGTTAAATATTCACATTTATATACAGTGTGGAAACAGTGGAATGAATCAAAGAAACTGTTATTTCACTAGACCTTTCTGTCTTTCTTTCAACTTATAACCCATTTTTGACACACTTCTACCGAACCTATTTCTCCCAAATTTGGTTTGCAAGTAATGATGTGATAACAATGCATGATAAAACAACGTTAAAATATCAAATTATTTGCAATTTTTTACAATTTACCTCGAATCGAGAGTTCGCTGCATAGCGTATATTTATTAAGGGAAGCATACATACAATCAGAAGGAGATAATTGAAGGATGGCACTCTGTATCCTCTTAATACTTCAGTTATGTAACATGGTTCATCCCAAGCGATCTCGCCCTTTTGTTTGCTCTTCTGCTCATCAAACTTCAGATGGGCATCGGCACCGTGGTGTGAATTCTATAACTGTTTGGTACTAAATCCTCAGCAATCAACCCGCAAACCTTGATTGTCTTGACATGGGACAAAAATCCACAAGCGCATGCGCCTTCGCAAATAGTTAAGCGCCAAAGAGTAATGATGAGGGAAATATTCATCACGTATGTAATTCGCTTTAGTAACCTTGCTCCAAATGTTAAGGGATGTTGGGAAGAATCATGTTACAATTACCCCGCTTTGTGGTACACTTCTCTCGAAGAGAAGTATTATTTACTTCTGATATAAAGCACATATAGGAAACTTTCAAAATTAACGTGAAAGAATAAAAAAGATAGAAATGTGTCCGTAAAAGGTTTAATTTTTACTGAAGCGTTTTTATTTAGTTTAATGTTGCTACCGACATCAAAATAATCGACATTTTAAATGTCAAACATATGACACTGATAATAAAATAGATTTTATATCAAATGAGATGAAACCTATCTACATAGGAATTGTTTCTATGATTAGGTGACGTAGCAGGGCCAGCCTTAGAATCTCTAATTAGAATGTAATTCTATACCGCATACATCTTACCTTTACATCGCATATTGTTTTATTCATGAGGTGATTGGATATAAAATGAGCTGTAAGGGTACTTACTATTAAAGCTATTTAACACTTCCTCAAAACCACCATAAACTTATTATCGTTTAAAGTAATTGCAGTGCTAAAGTTAAGTACCACTTAGAAGTGTCAAAATATATTTGAACAATAGGTTTAGTGAAATTGACACGTTTTAAAATTCGGGGGGTAAAAATAGTGTTTAGTGTTCAACCACATTGTTGTCCTAAGACTGAACATGTAGACAAATAAGTTGGACAGGACTTCAATCAAAAGGACCTAAGTGGACTGGTAGCGTTGAAGCCCTGTCTATCGTCTTTGGATCCACATACCGGATGTTCCGTTTGAACCCTATATCTAGCAGACGATAACTTAATATTAAAACCTAGTAACCTCGCTAAGAGGGTTGAAACACCTTTTAACCGGACTCAAAAGCTTATATATTTGCATGGAATCCCATTTAGCTTAAATTCACGTTTTTTATTATTATTTAAATCCCTTGAGGGTCTGTGATTCTTTTTATCTTTTGTAATCGTAATTTATTCGATTTAGTAGGTATATTTCTTTTCTTAAACATCAATCACATCCCAGCATGCTTCAGCAAAATATTTTGGTAATTATGGCCTTTGAATTTCCAAAATGATTTTAAAGATTTTTTTCTTTAGTATTTTAAAAATTCGAAACTTCCTCTTGAATTTAATTTATGCTGATGCCAATAAAATGTATGCAAATTATATTACGAAGTTGTTCAACTGTACCTTTTTAAAAGGCATGCAGCTGTGTCGAATACGTTACTTATTAAAACCAAGTAGTTTTTCTTTCAAAATACTCAGAATCCGTGACCCAACCTTGTTAAGTGTTAGAATTAAGCGAAAAGGCAAACAATTCAATGACTTAAAAACTACGCCATTAATTTTGTTGAAATTTGCTATTGATGCCTCAAATCTACAGTTACTGTTAGTGATAGGGGTGTCAATTAGCGGTAACTTAACCAATCCAGGTTTAAATTAGTGTTTAATATGGTATTTTTACCACGGTAATTTACGTGAAATGTTTTCGGTTAATTTTATTTTCTTTTGTCATTGATATTAGTGTATTTGACTCTCAGAACCTTTATTACCGAACTTAAATTACTATAAATTGCCGAGAAAACGATAATTACCGGTTTTTAGCGTGTTGTATCTTTACCATGGAAATTTACCAAAAAATTATCGGTTAGTTATGAGGCACCATTGTACTTGGTTTAAAGGAAAAGTAAGGTAACATCCACTGGTTTAGTTACGTCTGCTAAATCGAACCATTTACTCCTACGGGATTGGTTAAACTCTCACAGGCTAGGAGAGGTTCGTTTTAGCAGACGTCACTAACCCAATGGTGGCGCAGTAGTTCTCGTTTTTAAGACTAATTAAATGCTAATTATTTTGTAATAGAAGAACATTTGAAATATTTTTCCTGTTATGTTTAGATAAAGGCCGTTCTTTTAACGAATCATGTTATGTTACCTGAACTGTACATGTACCTTTAAATATAATTGAAGTTCAGAGCCTTTGTTTTCACACTTAAATTACTGTAATTGCTGTAATTTGCTGAGAATTTTATTTCTTCAAAATTTTAATACCGTTTTAAAAGTTATGGTAATCTTCAGTGTTTATTATCTCGCTTAATAACCTTTTCATGTATCTTTTAAACATTTTTGTAAAAACCATTAACGCTGAAATTTAAACAAGAGGCTTCATATACAGTAACTCATTAAATTCCGGATCATTTTTAAGATCCTACAATTAGGAATGCGGAAATTTGACAAATTTCGAATTAAATCATTAAAGAGCTCATTTAAATCTTAAATTGGAGACATTCTTGTATTATATTATATAATATGAATATTCGAATTTATTGGAACGCGTATACTAAACAAACCATTTTTGGCATATCAGGTTTTCCCATTTTTCGATTATTACTAGTAGCCGCGTAACCTTTTTCGTAAGAAAAATTGGGTTGAGCGAGCTCTACTTTGACTGGGAGGGGAATAATTAAACCAAATACGGGTTAAAAATTACCCTCATATTCAGATAGAAAAAAAAGAAACCATAAGAAAGACTTATAACAATCTTTTGATTCATTAACTAAGAAACCTTGTCCAAAATTTTTTTTTTTAACGAAATGAAAAATTGCATATGACAAAGGTGTCTGATTGCCAAATTTTAGTTTGAGGGTGCCGATCAGTTTTCGTCAAATTTGGAGAAAATATTTACCCCCATTAAAGGCGACGGTTTCGAGTCGGAAACTTAGGTTAGGTTTTTAGTTTTTTCTGTTTAATTCAATTTCGCAGTCTCGAGAAATTCGCTTTTGTAACAAGAATGTAGTCATTTCGTCTATGAAAATCAGTGGAGTGGAACTAAAATTGTAATGATTTTCATTAATTTGCACTGTACCGCGCTAGAAATTTAAAAATGCCAACAAATTCATCAAATCTCATAATTATGCTTCGGTTTTTGATAAGGAAAATTGTTACATCAAATTTATTTTTAAGATTATGGAATTATAAAACAAATTTGGTGGCTAAAGGAGTATAGAGACTGGATTTCAGAGTATATCACCTAATTATCATATTTTGACACTGCATTTAACAGGTGTTATACTGTAAAATGGCACTAAATATATTGCACAAGAGGTCTTTACGCGTGTTTTTGCTGTCAGAATTTTTATTGTCTTCTACTTCATTTAAATCACACCCATCTTTCCTATATTTCATCACAAATCTCTCAGAATGGGAAACCGATTTAGAATTTATTTGAATCAGATAGATTTTGGAATAGAATTTTAATTGAAATCGACTGCTAAATTTCTTGATTAATTTCTTTAATCGATTTCGATGTTATTGGTCTAATTTCTAGCAAGGGTTTTCATGAATCAAAGATATCAATTAGGATTTTTGAATTAAAAAGGCGGAACCTTGACTTTAATATTCATTTTAGCCTAAATTAATGAAGGGATAGTGTAACTTGTGAAATTAGTTGTCGAGGTTATGGCAGTTGGAGGAATGGTAATTATAGGTAAACGGAAGTGGTCGTTGCACAATGTCCAACATGATTTACTAATATGATATTTCTAATTTTAAGCTTGTTTTTTATCAAAATAAAATATAGCCTATGTTATAAAAACCCAGCCCAACGGGTTTTATTGGGGGTTTTTGGGTGCGTTTTTTTTGAGGGGGGGGTATCTTTAGCAGTTGCGTCCATGGTAGAAATTGTCATTCAAAAGTAATTTAAAAAAATTCTTAAAATGTTTTCATAAAAAATAATAAATATTATAAAATAGTACTTTTGAAGTTGAAACAACAAATATCTTGAAATATCTTTAAAATAAAATTATTCTAGCATTCGACTTAATCAAAATTGAAGATCTTAGTGATGGGCTTTATTAAGTGGGTTTTTATGGTGGCTAAAACCCAATAAAACCCGCGGGTTTTTTTGGGATGGGGTTTTTTTAATTCGAACCCTCCTTTTTTACATGAACCTGAAGTTATAGCATTGTCACCACGGATAAATGAATATTTAAGGATATTCAACTGCATCATATATTTATTGCCACTTATGTAAAATTAGTCTAGGCTTTCTTTTTTACTAATTGCCATTAAAGTTCAATATTCGAGGGTGGATGAAAAAATTCTTTAGCACTACATATTCTTTAATGAAAAATGTTATAAGTGATGTCTTTTCTAGTTGCTTGGGAAAGAAAGCAAGATTACCTTGAACTAAAACTTAGGAAATGGATTTTTGTATGTGGTTTTCTCATACTTTCTTATTATAAATCCATCCCATTATGATTTATAACATTTTAGATAGTCGACAAATTAATTTATACGGTTTATTGCAAAACTCTTTTCGTTCCTTCACTACGCAGTTTTCTCGTGTTTCTTTTATTAATTGACTTTCTTAAGTGTAACGATTTATTAGGACGGCCGTGTTACCTAATTTCTTGTTAGTAACGAACTATTGGGTTTTTTTATTTTTGACAGGGTTTTATTCATTTTCTTGAATATGATCAAACATAGAGATGTGAAATTTGTTTATTGATATGTATGTATGTTACTGATTCAAATTAATATATAGTTCTTAGTGCCAAAGTTACTTAAATTATTGAAAAAAAAATGTTTATTTAAAAGTAAAACGCGTAGAATGATAAAATTAGGATACGCAATTAACGGACGGTAAATTAATTATTTACATGTCGGTCAAATGAGATCGAAAAATTTGAACGCGTTAAAGCTATAGTTATCGAAATTGCAATATATATTTTGACTGATTGTAAATATTTGACAAGTCTCTCTGCATGAATTTTTATTTTTGATTTATTTATTATTTTATTTCAGATAACTTTATTTATATACGACAATTTCTATATTAGCTTTGCATTATACGAAAAGTTTTGATGCAAATATGAGTTTATAGCCTAGCTGGACACTTGAGCACTGAGACTATTTGCAGGCCAATAATAGACTTAAAAATTACCATGTGGTATACATATTACAATAGTTAATTTTTATTTAAACCCCTATTTCCGTTTTTTTTCCTCTAAATTCTAGGAGAGCGGTCGCTCTCTTAGATAAGACTTGATACTCCCTCTAATGCTAAAGGAGGGTTCTTTGATTGGCTGTAACTTTTTTCGTATTGTGTTTGCCGCTTTGATATTTTGCCAGTGAACTAAAATTTGGGCCCTACTTTTGTGGTTAAAATTTCAAAGAGATCCAACTAATAGTTAATTCTATAATGAAAAAAGTTGTTAAGGGTGGTTTTAGAATCCATAAAATTATTAAGACATTTGGTGAAAGATACTATATTGTTCCATAGAGATAACATGGGATTTTTTTGAAAAATGACCTTAATTGCGATCGTGTATAAAGAAAACTATTCATTCGTTACGTTTGGGAACCATCTTAAATGAAAGATAACAGTCCATAGATGTGCCTTTTCTTAGGTTCATTAAGATCAATTAAGTTTAAGTATTGATTTTTATCATTATTAACACATACTTTGACTTACGTTGTTTTGGGTATTGGAATTACGGCGTTTTACCTCTGTTAGAGACAAGCATTTTAGCAATAATTTTTTATGTTGGACTTACGGCGTTTTTGTTGTGATTCGCGCCGTTTGAGGGATATTAAGCAAGAAAAACAAGGCGTTTGAGCTCTTGTAGGTGCTTTGCCCGGGTTCTTGTGGGTTCTTGTGGGTACTTGTGGGTTCTTGTGGGTGATTGTAGGTACTTGTGTGTTCTTGTGGGTACTTTTGGGTGCTTGTAGGTACTTGTGGGTGCTTGTAGGTGCTTGTGGGTGCTTGTAGGTACTTGTGTGTTCTTGTAGGTACTTGTGTGTTCTTGTGGGTACTTGTAGGTACTTGTGGGTACTTGTAGGTACTTGTGAGTACTTGTAGGTACTTGTGGGTACTTGTAGGTACTTGTGGGTACTTTTAGGTACTTGTAGGTACTTGTGGGTACTTGTGGGTACTTTTAGGTACTTGTGGGTACTTGTACGTGCTTGTAGGTGCTTGTGGGTACTTGTAGGTGCTTGTAGGTGCTTGTGGGTACTTATGGGTGCTTGTGGGTATTTATGGGTGCTTGTGGGTACTTATGGGTGCTTGTGGGTACTTGTGGGTGCTTGTGGGTACTTGTGGGTGCTTGTAGGTACTTATGGGTACTTGTAGGTACTTGTGGGTACTTGTGGGTACTTGTGGGTACTTGTGGGTGCTTGTGGGTGCTTGTGGGTGCTTGTGGGTACTTGTGGGTGCTTGTGGGTACTTGTGGGTACTTGTAGGTACTTGTGGGTACTTGTAGGTACTTGTGGGTTCTTGTAGGTACTTGTAGGTACTTGTGGGTACTTGTAGGTACTTGTGGGTACTTGTGGGTACTTGTGGGTACTTGTGGGTACTTGTAGGTACTTGTGGGTACTTGTAGGTACTTGTGAGTACTTGTGGGTACTTGTAGGTACGTGTTGGTACTTGTAGGTACTTGTAGGTACTTGTGGGTACTTGTAGGTACTTGTGGGTGCTTGTGGGTGCTTGTAGGTACTTGTGGGTGCTTGTGGGTACTTGTGGGTACTTGTAGGTACTTGTGGGTTCTTGTAGGTACTTGTGAGTACTTGTGGGTACTTGTAGGTACTTGTGGGTACTTGTGAGTACTTGTGGGTACTTGTGGGTACTTGTAGGTACTTGTGGGTACTTGTAGGTACTTGTGGGTACTTGTGGGCGCTTGTAGGTACTTGTGGGCGCTTATAGGTACTTGTGGGCGCTTGTAGGTACTTGTGGGCGCTTGTAGGTACTTGTGGGTGCTTGTAGGTACTTGTGGGTGCTTGTGGGTACTTGTAGGAGCTTTTAGGTACTTGTAGGACCTTGTAGGTACTTGTAGGAGCTTGTAGGTACTTGTAGGAGCTTTTAGGTACTTGTAGGAGCTTTTAGGTACTTGTAGGAGCTTGTAGGTACTTGTGGGTGCTTGTGGGTACTTGTGGGTGCTTGTAGGTACTTGTGGGTGCTTGTAGGTACTTGTGGGAGCTTTTAGGTACTTGTAGGAGCTTGTAGGTACTTGTGGGTGCTTGAATGTACTTGTGGGTACTTGCCCTGGGTACTTAAGGGTGCTTGAAGGTACTTGTGGGCACTTGCCCCGGGTACTTGTGGGTACTTGCCACGGATGCCTCTGGGTACTTGCCACGGATGCCTCTGGGTGCTTGCCCCGGGTGCTCCTGGATGCTTACCCCGGGTGCTTGTAGGTACTTGTGGGTGCTTGTAGGTACTTGTGGGTACTTGCCACGGATGCCTCTGGGTGCTTGCAGGTACTTTCCCCGGGTGCTCCTGGGTGCTTACCCCGGGTGCTTGCAGGTACCTGCCCCGGGTACTTGTGAGTACTTGTGGGTACTTGTAGGTACTTGTGAGTACTTGTGGGTACTTGTAGGTACTTGTGTGTACTTGTAGGTACTTGTGGGTACTTGTTGGTACTTGTGGGTACTTGTAGGTTCTTGTGGGTGCTTGTGGGTGCTTGTAGGTACTTGTGGGTGCTTGTGGGTACTTGTGGGTACTTGTGATTTCTTGTAGGTACTTGTGATTTCTTGTAGGTACTTGTGGGTTCTTGTAGGTACTTGTGGGTTCTTATAGGTACTTGTAGGTACATGTAGGTACATGTAGGTACTTGTGGGTACTTGTGGGTACTTTTAGGTACTTGTGGGTACTTGTACGTGCTTGTAGGTGCTTGTGGGTACTTGTAGGTGCTTGTAGGTGCTTGTGGGTACTTATGGGTGCTTGTGGGTATTTATGGGTGCTTGTGGGTACTTATGGGTGCTTGTGGGTACTTGTGGGTGCTTGTGGGTACTTGTGGGTGCTTGTAGGTACTTATGGGTACTTGTAGGTACTTGTGGGTACTTGTGGGTACTTGTGGGTGCTTGTAGGTGCTTGTGGGTGCTTGTGGGTACTTGTGGGTGCTTGTGGGTACTTGTGGGTACTTGTAGGTACTTGTGGGTTCTTGTAGGTAATTGTAGGTACTTGTGGGTACTTGTAGGTACTTGTGGGTACTTGTAGGTACTTGTGGGTACTTGTAGGTACTTGTGAGTACTTGTGGGTACTTGTAGGTACGTGTTGGTACTTGTAGGTACTTGTAGGTACTTGTTGGTACTTGTGGGTACTTGTAGGTACTTGTGGGTGCTTGTGGGTACTTGTGGGTTCTTGTAGGTACTTGTGGGTTCTTGTAGGTACTTGTGAGTACTTGTGGGTACTTGTAGGTACTTGTGGGTACTTGTGGGTACTTGTAGGTACTTGTGGGTACTTGTAGGTACTTGTGGGTACTTGTGGGCGCTTGTAGGTACTTGTGGGCGCTTGTAGGTACTTGTGGGCGCTTATAGGTACTTGTGGGCGCTTATAGGTACTTGTGGGTGCTTGTAGGTACTTGTGGGTGCTTGTAGGTACTTGTGGGTGCTTGTGGGTACTTGTAGGAGCTTTTAGGTACTTGTAGGAGCTTGTAGGTACTTGTAGGAGCTTTTAGGTACTTGTAGGAGCTTGTAGGTACTTGTGGGTGCTTGTGGGTACTTGTGGGTGCTTGTAGGTACTTGTGGGTGCTTGTAGGTACTTGTGGGAGCTTTTAGGTACTTGTAGGAGCTTGTAGGTACTTGTAGGAGCTTGTAGGTACTTGTGGGTGCTTGTGGGTACTTGTGGGTGCTTGAATGTACTTGTGGGTACTTGCCCTGGGTACTTAAGGGTGCTTGAAGGTACTTGTGGGCACTTGCCCCGGGTACTTGTGGGTACTTGCCACGGATGCCTCTGGGTACTTGCCACGGATGCCTCTGGGTGCTTGCCCCGGGTGCTCCTGGATGCTTACCCCGGGTGCTTGTAGGTACTTGTGGGTGCTTGTAGGTACTTGTGGGTACTTGCCACGGATGCCTCTGGGTGCTTGCAGGTACTTTCCCCGGGTGCTCCTGGGTGCTTACCCCGGGTGCTTGCAGGTACCTGCCCCGGGTACTTGTGAGTACTTGTGGGTACTTGTAGGTACTTGTGTGTACTTGTAGGTACTTGTGGGTACTTGTTGGTACTTGTGGGTACTTGTAGGTTCTTGTGGGTGCTTGTGGGTGCTTGTAGGTACTTGTGGGTGCTTGTGGGTACTTGTGGGTACTTGTGATTTCTTGTAGGTACTTGTGATTTCTTGTAGGTACTTGTGATTTCTTGTAGGTACTTGTGGGTTCTTGTAGGTACTTGTGGGTTCTTGTAGGTACTTGTGGGTTCTTATAGGTACTTGTAGGTACATGTAGGTACATGTAGGTACTTGTGAGTACTTGTGGGTACTTGTAGGTACTTGTGAGTACTTGTAGGTACTTGTGGGTACTTGTGGGTACTTGTAGGTACTTGTGGGTACTTGTGGGTACTTGTAGGTACTTGTGGGTACTTGTAGGTACTTGTGGGTACTTGTGGGCGCTTGTAGGTACTTGTGGGCGCTTATAGGTACTTGTGGGCGCTTGTAGGTACTTGTGGGTGCTTGTAGGTACTTGTAGGAGCTTTTAGGTACTTGTAGGTACTTGTAGGAGCTTTTAGGTACTTGTAGGAGCTTTTAGGTACTTGTAGGAGCTTTTAGGTACTTGTAGGAGCTTGTAGGTACTTGTGGGTGCTTGTGGGTACTTGTGGGTGCTTGTGGGTACTTGTGGGTGCTTGAATGTACTTGTGGGTGCTTGTGGGTACTTGTGGGTGCTTGAATGTACTTGTGGGTACTTGCCCCGGGTACTTAAGGGTGCTTGAAGGTACTTGTGGGCACTTGCCTCTGGGTACTTGCCACGGATGCCTCTGGGTGCTTGCCCCGGGTGCTCCTGGGTGCTTACCCCGGGTGCTTGTAGGTACTTGTGGGTGCTTGTAGGTACTTGTGGGTGCTTGTAGGTACTTGTGGGTACTTGCCACGGATGCCTCTGGGTGCTTGCAGGTACTTTCCCCGGGTGCTCCTGGGTGCTTACCCCGGGTGCTTTTAGGTACTTGCCCCGGGTGCTTGTAGGTACTTTGCCTCCTCCATTGGATTAACATTACACTAAATTTTGGAAGCTCGTAACTCTGGTTATATTAGAGATACGGGGATATCCTTTGAATATGTAATAGTCCTATTTGCCAATTCCCTTTTTCGTTAACATTTGCTCCATAGGATACTCCATATATGGGAAAAACCTGGAAAACTCAGGGAAGTATATGCGGAAAAGCTTGGAAATTTCAGGGAAATTTGTTTTCCAAAAGTTTTATGTAGCTTGTTATGGAACATATGTTATAAACTCATGGTTTTAGTTATATAAAGTTTTATAAAAGAAGCGATATCTAGTTTACTAGGGAGAAGGTATAAGATGCCTAAGTATTCGTGCGCCAAAGTCCCAGTCCCACTTTCAAAATGCAAGGGGGGCGTAAAAGGAGGCCGGGCTATTTCGCCTCTCCTCAGTCGGAAAATACGTAGTTTTCGTCATTCGCGTCGCGTTTACGTGAGTTTTCTGGTCCGTGACCAAATTAGCATTTTTTAAACTGGACATTAGGCCAGCGACTTTTCTGACTTGGAATAAATAACTGGTCCGTGACCATTGACCAGAGCACGTCGTCTGCTAAACAAAAGAAATGGATAAATAAAATATTAGAATTATAATGTGTGGAGTCTGATTACCCTTGAACTTACTTAGTAGTCTCGTGGACCACTGACCCCCCCCTCCGATTTAATTTTTGAACTGGACCAGGCAATTTTTAAACAGGCCATTTGCCCTGTGCCACCGCCTTATTTCCCACGCTGGCGCGAGTTGCTTTGCGTTTTCGAGTGCGTGATGGAGTTGGCTACGCCTGGAGTCCCAACCTTGAAGGAGAGAGGAATGGAGTAGAAACCCCCATACCTATAGCGTTGCCTGTGTACGCCCACCTACGGCAACATAGTCCTCTCAGCGCTCTCAGCGGTTAGGTAAGGTCGTACTGGACGAAATTGTAAAGGGCGCTCCCTCTATCTTCAAAATAGAGTTCTCATACAAATAAAATGGTGCTCCGTGGCAGCACTTAGCAATGCCTACCGAAGGGTAGGGGCGTGCGAGAGGTCGCCCATCATCATTTCCAATGCATCTCAACTCCCTTATCCCTGTCCCAACCCCCGCGACTTCCAACCACTAGCATAGCCCACTCGATCACGCTCTCTTTTCCCCGGCTACATATTTTGAAGATGGAACTTTTTAGGCGTATTAACAATCTTGGATCATCTCTGTGAACTTTTGGGGTAGCCCTGACTATATTTTGTTTAAGGTTTTAAGCTTAATATTAAACAGACGTTAGTTTATGCTGCAAAAAAGTTTGAAATTGACAATCTCGGATCGTCTTTATGAAGTTTTAAGGATATCCGAATTTCATATTGGGCTTATGACAATTTTGAGCTAAATGTTAAACGGACATAAATCAGCATTTTTAAAAATTTTGTAAAATTGTCAATTTGGTCCTATTTCTGGAATTTTTAGGGGGGCGCCTCGCGTTTCAATAAATGATTGGTAAAAATTGTATTATGTTAATTTCAATAAGAATACAAACTTTTATTGATTTACGTTTTTTTTTTGAAGTATCATTATAAATAAATGTCTGATTGAGCTAAAGTTATGGTCCCCCTTATATATGTTTCTGCTTAGTGCAGATTTTGAAAATGTAAAATAGTTTCTTAACATTCTTAATTAAAATGAAGACTGAAGGAGCAGATATTAATCAAAAATGTCTTGATTAGAATCAAGACCTAAAAAGTATCGATAAGACTGAGGGTATCACTTGTCTGAAGGATCAGATATTAATTTTTCTTTTTAATTGAAACTTAAATGCATGCTTAAGAAAAAACAACGTTCCATTACCGTTTTCCGTTGAAATAAATTATTTTACTGGTAATCAATTTCAAAAATTTACTTATCTCGGCTTTTCGACCACAATTCCATTCCCCGAAAACATTTTATCATTACATTAATTACTTTTGGGAGATAACGTGTCAAAAAAACCTATAAAACAATAAAAAGCTGTAATAGCGGTCTGTTTAGCCATGACAACAACCTTTTAAAAGTTACAAGGACTATATAACCCTTTCGAGACTAACAGGACCTGAGAAAACTATAGCTTAACCTGCTACTAGTACGACCAGGGAGAATTGATGTAAACTGGAGTTGAAATTTCATCATGTGCGACCTGCGGCCCAGAAACTCTCCCATAGTCCCAGTGTGTGTAGAACATAATTTTTTCGCTGTTATCTTCCAAAATAGATCTTTCTAGGTAGTGCCGCCTCCTCACTTGAATTTTTCATGATATATTAAGGTTTGAACGAACAAAATTCTAGATTACTATTTTCACTACCATGTCCCTCTGCTACCTTGAAGCAAACTTTCCTCTCTTTTTGCTGCTCATTACCGGTGCCATTCTCTTGACTTTCTGTTCGTTATAACTACTATGATGAGTTTATTTATTTCAAACCAAAATATAAAAAAATGGATTCTTTTTCCTTTTGTGCTACTTAGAATTTACAAATGTATATAACGTTGTGCCGTGCCATATCAAATACTCTCTAACCATTGTTAGAAACTAGAGAGAGAAATTGGTCAGTAACACTGATCATGCCCTGAACTATGAGAAAGAACAATACGACGGTTCACTAAAGTACACCCGATATTACATCATTTTGCAAAACCGCGACTAAAAATGTTACTGTCCCTATTGAATTTGGCGCCATTGGTTTTAGAATAATTAAAATGTTCCACTGCGAAGAGTGCCGGTCACGAATGGGGATGTAACGTCTTTAGGAACCTTTTAAAACGCAAATTCATACACGTACTCTCCCAAAAGTAATTAATGTAATGATAAAATGTTTTCGGGGAATGGAATTGTGGTCGAAAAGCCGAGATAAGTAAATTTTTGAAATTGATTACCAGTAAAATAATTTATTTCAACGGAAAACGGTAATGGAACGTTGTTTTTTCTTAAGCATGCATTTAAGTTTCAATTAAAAAGAAAAATTAATATCTGATCCTTCAGACAAGTGATACCCTCAGTCTTATCGATACTTTTTAGGTCTTGATTCTAATCAAGACATTTTTGATTAATTCAAAAGTTGATCTGATTGATATCTCGCGACATAGCAATTCCGCAATATTGCATTTAGCTAACTTCAAATACGAATTGATAGCTAGAAATTTAATAATTAGTGCTAAGTCACTTTGACGCGGTGACAAATGCGATCTTAAGTTTGAGTGTCAAAAGTGATGAAAGTCTGTGGTTTAGATGAAAGAAACATTTGCATCATTATTCTAGAATAATATCATGTATTCGCTTGTAAAATCTTAAAAAAATATCGATGACCTAATTTTTATTTTTAATGTTCAACGTTTTGTTTTCTTTGTGTGCTAGAGCATTTTCGTTTTTCCTTATTTTTAATTTCGCGGTTTGTATACCTTTTTACCGCCATACCAGAAATTTAAAATAATTTATTATTTGTACGTAACTGAATATCTTTAATTTTTATTTCAGAGGCAGTATCTGACGCTGATTGGCTAAGAGAAACTGGATTTGAATTTTTAATAAAAGGTTAGTGTTATTTTTCTATCTGCGTATAGATGGCGTGATGTAGATAATTCTAGCGGGAAGATTCGTTTCTTTTCAAAGTGGCCCTAAATTGAATTTCTAAATTCTTGTAGCTTTTGACGACGCTGAAGGAGAGGATGATGCGCCATTGAAAGAGGTCATTTCCACACTGACCTTAGCACAGGCTGAAGCTGTTTTAAAAAGGGTGGATCATGTCAGAGCAGCGACTATTCAAAAAAGGAAAATTGGGAAAAGATTACCCGATGTTAGAGATGTTTTTCCGTCTATTAAAGAGGTACCTATCATACTAGATAATTATGCCATGGTGGAAAATGGTTAAAATTAGACTTCATAGTGCGATGAAATTTAAATGCCTGAACTGAAACCGGTTATAAGATGTAAATCAAACTCAACAGCTGAAGTTTTAAACAATAGAAACTGCTTCTACATGCTCAAACAGTTTTTCTACACAAAATGGCACAGAATTTGCTGATTGACTTATTAGATTGTAATAACTCGTATTTTAATTTAAAAAACAAAATGAGATACATTTGAAAAAAATTCAAGACATGAATAGAAAATTCAGTGGTTTTATCATGTATTTTCAAAATCCACACCGATTTTCTAAGGACATTTCCTCACAATGGCAATATCTGTGAGATATTGCAGTCAGGAATTATCGGAGAGTTGTAAATTGTCTTTTAAATTGAAATTAAAATATAAGCCTAATTAACCAGTAAATAATTAAATTAATAAATAAAATTACGTCAGTTGACTAAATATTTCTCAAATACAAATTGACTACTAGTATCATAGAAAAGTGGAGGTTAGGGTTCCGTCTTGAATCATTACTTGCAATTTTAGGCAATACATTTTTACATGCACTTCCTTACCTTACCGTGGGATTGAAAAAAAAAAAAACTATGGTTAGTTCGTGAAAATCCAAGGAATTTTGTGCCATTGAATTACTTACCGTTATAAGGGATCAAAAGTTGACTGTAGTTACCCTATTCAAATACAAATTACATTGATCAATTAGAATTGCATTGATTATTCTTGGTTGTATTTGGCACTAATATCAATTTCTCCACTTTTACAGGACGAGTACAAAGGTGACGGACCACTATCAGCTCCTTTAATCCCTGGTAATTCTCTCTCGAAATCGACTCAAAGTTTGATCGAAGATGACTTCGATCCTCTCGATGTCCACTCTTCATATTCATCATCTAAATTGTCGAGTGATGGGCAGAAAAACTATGACCTCGCTAATGTCGAAAAGAAAAACAGAATTGAACAACATAGACAGTCCTCCGTCGACGAGGTTCGTACCGTTTTCAAGGCTCAGAATTTCGAAAGCAAAAACAAGAAGAATTGGATGGACAAAAATCCTTTCCTTCGAGGCAATCATAAACAAGGATACAAGCTCGGACATACTCCAGAAGGACCCATTTCCGCTACAGGTATACTCATTTTAATATTAATATACAACTCAAAAGTTCATAAGATATGTTCCATAAGTATTACACTTCCTACACTTCGTAATGCTAGAGACTTACTGAGAGCTAGTTCGAAAACGACAAGCGAGAATTGACTACACTCGGTTTCGCATTCAGTCAATCTTCCTATTTAGTCTGTACTAAGCCTTTGACAGTGCCTCACCAGGCGTCGCTTTACGAGAATCTATGATCTACGTCACAAGCTCTCAGTAACCAGTGACAAACTTACGGAGCATATCATATGAACTCATGATAATTGCGAATAAACGTTAATTGAAGTATTTTCTGTTTAATAGGAGTTCAAGTCTTGAGCTACAATATACGAAGTTCGATGAAACATTTAAGACCCAATTCAGCCATTCGACGAAAATCAATCATGAATTTGTTTTACTCTACCGAAGAAATACCGGACGAGGATTATCTCTCAGACAAAAATGATGATGTAAGTATCGAAAAAGGTAGTAAAACGAATACTTACAACTAATGGGGATCATTGTGCCCGTATCTCTAAACTTATTTTCTATGCGGGTTTTGTGGGCCGGGCTTGTGTACAATTTCGTCACTCCTCCTAACTGTGTCGTCTTTCTATGAAATAATTTTTTGTAGCAATGCGAGGTCAAGCGCGCGCGCAAGGTGCAAGTCGCAGTTAGATAGATTATTCGCGATTTAAAGTTCGTCATGCATAATGATTAGTCTAGCTTTTTCCACAAAATGCGCCTATAGAGACTCTGAGAAAATGCCTGCACAATGATTTCTATTAACTATTGTTATTCCTGCTAGTACCTGTGTGCTTTATAAAAGCAATTTAATACATGGAAACCGTATATTATCATATACAAAATAATGAAGTCAAATTATATGGGAGATATATCCCTAACGCCTTTAGTGAAATCTCTAGTTTTTTGTTTAAATTTTGTGAAGACTTCAAACAGAATTATTTTATTGCAGTAGAATGCTAAAATACGCTCAAAAACGTTTACAAAACTGAGAAAAACCTTTCTTTAATTCGTACCAAGTTTTAGAGAACCCAATGGAAGTCGACCCTTTTTACTCAGTACTTTCGTAATTTTTAGTGGTCTCATTGGTCAAAGTGTCAGTAAACCATGGAAGGGAAAACAAATGCTTAACCTCGTCCTGTAGTGCATTTCCCAACGCCTAAACATTTCTTTATCAATCTTTTTTCCCATCGTCCTTTGCTTTTGTTTATTGAAACTTTGGCCAATGTCATCATTGGAGAATTGGCAAAATTTTGAGTAAAAATTACAATCTAATTTATGCCTAATATCGGAAACTATTGAACGCAAGTATTTTGGGAGTTTTAATAATAGAGATGGGCCGATACCAGTTTTAACCGATACCGATATCATTCGATACTTGGCAAACCGATACGTACCGATACCGATATTTTACCCGATCCTTCGAATAAACCGATATTAAACCGATACCGATATATTAACCGATATCAATAAGAAAATAGATGCTATAATATAGGTTGTAGAGATGGGCCGATACTGATCCCATATCGGTATCGGTACCGATATTTGACTTTAAACGATATATCGGTATTGTTTGACAATGAACCGATATTTTTCCTTAAAAAAATATCGGTTCATTTTTAACCGATACCGATATATCGGTTAAAGTCAAATATCGGTACCGATACCGATATGGGATCGGTATCGGCCCATCTCTATTTAATAATGTTTTGAGCGTAATTATTCTAAAGCTAATAAAATGACATTGTTTTTAAACCCTGATGCCCCTTTATCAAACAACTTCTGAATATTGCACTGCCCAAGATCCCAGACCAAATAATGTATGTTTCTCTGAGCTCATACGTTTGCAGCAGTTTGTCAATATGGCGGTGATTTGAGGGAACCGGGAACAGTATGACAATCTGAGATAAAAAACAGTATTTTCAATTAGATCATTCCAGTTGTATATAAAAGTTTGAATAGACTTGTTATAAAAACAGGATTAGGCTGACCAAAGTGGTCAGGCAACATCCGTTGAAATAGGGATATCAATTTTACCTTAAAAATAGCGCTTTTGACCAACAACGAAATTTCAGTTTAATATTTAACGTTCTTCGATAAGCAAAAGACGTTTTAATAATTTCCCACAAATTAGTTGAAAAATAGTTTTAAATTACGAAAAGTAAAAAACAATAAACTGTTAATCTTACTGTTTTGGCTAATAGTCTTCATAGCTTCCAACAACAGTTTCACCTTCAATTATAACCGAGTTTGATGATAGGAAGCCACCATGGAATATTAATAAGTTTTAGAATGTTTTGAAACAGTTGACTATTCTGAAATAGGGTCAGTTGCACCAGAAGCACATTATTGTTATCTATGTGCTTCTAGTTTCACGAAATTTAAATTTTCAATCTAAAATCTGTATTACCCGCTACTAAATTAACTTGGGTTAAGAAGAGAACTTCCTTAAATTGATTAGTTCAGACAATCTCACATTTTAGAGAAAATAAGCTTTTTTCCTAGTGACCCTTGTGAGAAAAATAACCCTCTTTCTCTAAGGTTACCTGTAAGACTAAAATGAAATGAAGGCCCAAGTTGTTGAAACCAACTGGATCGTTATGTTTTTGAAAGGTTATTTTTTTTTTTCAAAAAATTACCCGTGCATATTTTGTGCACCTTTCCTCATTGCAAGCGTCAAAATATTAGCCATAAGCAAAACAATTTATAAATCTTATTTAAAGATGAAATTTTATTTTTTTTTTTAATAAACAGGATTTTGGATTTAAAGTTCTGGACGGCGTTGAAATCCAGGAAAACTCGCTACCGGTGAGTACCTTTTTAAATTTAATTGGAATTTCAATATAGCTAATTATTCGAGTAATTAGCCTTGATATTTACTGGGATTTAAATAGAGACTCGGGATAATTGATCTCTCAATTAACCATGGTTTCGTTAATATCCAAGAGTTATTATTATAAAGATTTTTTACTAACCTATAATTTCAAAATATGACCTTTTCAAGTAATTTATAATCTATGGGGAAAAGTTATTTTATATTAACAGCAGAAGGAATACATACAGTTAATTGGAATCATTGTGTGACTATTTTCTCAACGTATCTAGGCGGAATTTAAAATCGCGAATACTCTGCATCGCTACACGTTGAACCGTGCGCTCGCCTGACCTCGCATTGTAGTGAAATGCAATTAGGAAGACGTCAGATTTGTGAGGTGTGATGGATAGTAATCAAGCCCAGCCCAAAAAACCCGCTTAGAAACTAACATGGGATAAATGGGAACACGATTATTCCCATTAGCTGTATGCATTCCTAACCTCGGTTATTAACCCACAGAATATTTCTCGATGAAAGACTAATACCTGTAACGTTACTTAGTTTTTTGGCTAAAATTAATGAATTTAAGAGAATAATTAAACTGCTCATGTATTTATGGTAAAATGGCTAAAGGAACTTAACAACTTTATTCTTTACAAAATGAAGTTAATTTAGAAGTTTTGCAACAGATATTTCGTTCGAGCTCTATTTATATCGTTGATGTTATTTATTTTAAAAGCTACATGAATACACAATGCACGCAAATAGCTTAATTTTAATAAATAACAAAATCTAGTATGGGCGAAACACTCTTCTACAAAATCCTAACGTTTCTTTAGATTAGCATGACCCGATTTTTCCGGGCACTGTGTTAAGTCCCCATTTATTTCCTTGTTAAAACAAGATCTCCGCGTCCACCTTTCTCAATATATCCTATAGCTGACCTTCTACGCCTCCATTTTTAAGTCAAAAGATGCCTCTTAATAATAAACAACTTCCTTTTGGTCGCCAACTTCCGTGTAGCCATCCACAACTTACACCTCCTGAAATAACAAAACCAGATTCACCTTTTTTCCTTAAATTGTTTTTGTTAGACTACGATCACCCCATTGTATATCACTTTAAAAAATCGAAGATATTTTTAGTCTTAATCAGAGCTCCGTTGACTGAAGTAAAATACTGCCATGATATACTTAGGTGCATTTTTCAATTAAATTTGTAACCTTGTGATGCTCTTTTTATTCACTTCCTTGTTTAATATGAAGATGGTTCATCTTTAGTGTAGAGTAACAATGAACAGATATTATGGTTTTACTTTTAGTAATCAACTCCCAACGCTAGACTTTAAGGGAACTGTTACAATTTCCGCATATTTTTGACGAAGATGAAGATTTGACAAAAGTGTACATTAATTGGGGTCGAAAACCGTTGCTAATTTTAGATTAATTTGCCTGAAGTTTTTCCGCACTTTAGGTTTCAATCTATTAATGAAGTTTAAGTGAAATTACTGTGAATGTGGTCGTTAATATTTGCCTAGTCTTTTAATTGTTCCGAATTTTTCTAATGGAATTGTTGTTATGTTTTTTTTTTTTGGAAAACCCATGACAGAAGTTCCTTTTTTTTATTCGAAACAGCGTATCAAATGTTAAATAATTCAATTAATTTGGAGTGCCTACGATATTAAAGAAGGTATGGGCAATTAATTTACTAGAGTCTGCGGTATGTGTTTAGTAATTAATCTAAGACTATGACAACCCTTCACGTTGCAATAAAGTGCACTAGAGCGTTTCTCGAGAAGCCACCCTCTTTGGTTATTTACATCGCGCCAAGAGGCAACGCCAGACTACTCGCACTGCCTCTAGCGGTGCTTCTTGGCACGAGGGAAGGTGGGCTTCTCTTCTGGAATTAATGGAATAGTCTATAAAGTGATGGTTTATGAAAAAATCATAGACAACCGAAAAATGTTTCACAGAGAACATTCCAGCAATTGTTCTATGGGTAACAATTTGAGGTTTAATATATGGGACAAGGGCTAAAAACCTGGCTGCTATGAACCCTGCTTTCTGAGAGAGTATTATCATAAGTTTATAAGATATGTTCCATAAGTATGACACTACCTATACTAAGTAATGCTGTAGACTTAACAGAGAGGAAGTTCGAGATAGATGTGAGAATTGACTACACTAGTTTTTGCAGTTCATCTTCCTATTCGACAGCGCCTCGCCAAGCTTCTCTTTACGAGAATCTATGACGTAGCACTACGTCACTTCACAGGGGCGGACTGGCAAGCTGCACAGCCATCTGCCACCGTTTTAAAAAGGGCCCCCCAAGCCGATCCCTAAAATGAGAGGAGAGTATGTCGATAATGTCGTTATAATGCACAGGGCCGTCGAGAGAGGGGGGCAGTTCGGTCCTTTTTCCCGGGCCCGTACCTCTCGGGGGCCCGGCCGGGCCTCGACCTTGGTTAATTCTAGTGGATAATGGTTGTAAAAATATAAATATAAAACTTAAAAATAAATTTATCTTCAACTAGAGCTTAAACAGTAAAATTCAAAAAGTGATGAAGAGTAGTAGTTTTTAAACTTTAACCTTCTCTTAATGTGCTCTCAGTCCCTTGTTTTCCCCTTTTCTCACTAAGCATGAAAGTAAAATATAAACGGAGGTTTAAGTTTTGTTTCTCTCGCGATAGGCCACGGAAAAGTTTCTGTATCTTCTGGTCCGTCGAGAGAGGGGAGCAATTTGGTCCATTTTCCCGGGGCCCGTACCTCTCGGGGGGTGTAACTTGTATCAGCAGTTCTCGAATTAGCAACCGCGATTCCAAAAAACAGCGGCGTTAATCAAAACTGCTCTTCAAGAAAAAGCAGCTGCTGTTTTAGAAATAGCGGCTGCTATTTTGGGAAATCGCAGTGTTTGTCTTTAGTTTTGAGCATTTCTTTACAATACAGTTATGTTCGTTGGTTTTTATGTTAGTTTATTCTGTGATCATTTAATCAGTAATGTGACCTAATTTTTTAAAAAAGGCATATTATTATTTGGGAAGTCAATGAAGATAAACACAATATTTTGGAAAAGGCGTAACTATGGTAATGTGACATATTTTTTTGGAAAAGGCATATTTTTATTTGGGAAGTCAATGAAGAAAAACAAAAATATTTTGGAAAGGGCGTAACATTGGTAAAGTGACCTAAGTTTTTGGAAAAGGCATATTATTAATTGGAAAGTCAATGAAGATAAACAACAATATTTTGGAAAAGGCGTAACATTGTTACACTATTTCCAAAATATAACTAACCTAACTCAAACCAAACGAATAAAAACGCCTTAAAATCCCAACCCAACCCAACTGACCTCACCTAATACTATTGAGTTCAAATAATCAACTTTAACCAAACCAAATTATCCGTATCTGACCTAGTTCTATTAGAGTTCATATAACCTAGCCTACACCATAATAAATAACTATAGTTTTTTGCATCCCCGTTTTTCTGCTCTTTTGAGAACTGCTGTAACGGTACGCCGCGTTTACGAGAACAACTGTATCGGTAACTGCTGTAACGGGTAAACTGTCATTTCGGGAAAACTGCTATTTAGGGAACCGCTGTTATGAGGACCGCTATTTAGGGAACCGCTAGTTTGGAATCCGTTCATACGGGAACCGCTCATGTGAGGGCTTCCCCCTCTCGGGGGCCCGGCCGGGCCTCGACCTTGGTTAATTGTAGTGGGTAATGGTTGTGAAAATATGAATATAAATATAAATATAAAACTTATTTATAATATTTATCTTCAACTAGAGCTTAAACAGTAAAAATAAAAAGTGATGAAGAGTAGTAGTTTTATAACTTGAGCCTTCTCTTAATGTGCTCTTAGTCCCTTATTTTCCCCTTTTCTCACTAAGCATGAAAGTAAAATATAAACCGATTTTAAGTTTTGTTTCTCGCGGGATAGGCCAAGGTATAAATGTAGAGTCGAAAACAATAAGACTACAAAACTATCTCTTTCCGCTTTATAAATTATTAAATGAACATTAACTTATGAGACGTCATTTACCAATGTCCGATTTATGGATACATAACTATTTTGAGTTAGTGAAGGACCAATTTTGAAATATGCAAACCCCGAAAAGGAGGGCCCCCATTGACTGGGGCCCCACTGCCAGTGGCAGTTGGGGCCCTATGGCCAGTCCGCCCCTGTCACTTCATGACAAGCTCTCAGTAACCAGTGACAAACTTATGGAAGATATCTTATGACCTTATGATATTATTATTAATTTCTTTACTATAAACAAAGATTTTTACCCTCCATTAAATTCTCCGTTATTGGGTTACGTCTTGTGTAAATAAATTTAAATTCAGTAATTACTATACAAATATTGTTTTTCTCTAGTACACAAACGTGATTTTAATATAGCGGGTGGCCCATTAAATTCACTAAGCCCGGCCTTTCAAAACATCCTACGCTTTTTCTGGATCAAGAGAAGGGCGAGGCGGCCATTTAATTCGGTTCAAAACGCTTTCACTACTCGCGTTACTATTTTTAAATCGCTTTCACTTATCCCCGGTACATTCTAGTTTTATTTCTACTTTTTTAGGATATTTTTTAGTTTAAGATATAATTAGACGCGGGACTTTACGTGAGACGTAAAAAAAATGTACGCACGATAGCAGGAAAAATTAATCCAAAAATTATCTCTTTAATGTCAGTCTATATCATGAGCGATCCTTCTTAAGCATCAGCTGTCCATTTATAAACCCAAAACAGGACCCCTAGGTAAAAATCTAGGCCATAATGGCTACACTCTCGCTCACTACATGATCTTTTCTTAGAAAATTTAACACCAGGCTATATGAAAGTAATCTTTCCTTTATGTTAATTTAAGTCCACGTTCAAGGAACCACTTTGTTGGTTTTAAAATTTAACAATGTTTAAACTGTTTTAAATTTAATGGATATTACAGCCAATTTTGTTAGTTTTCAAGAAAATATCAGGTATATTAGATTCAAGTAGGAGATGGGTTTTAAAATTGAATTCACGTATTGTTTAGGTCTAAGTAATTTTTTATTGCGTTACTGACCAGGCTGATTCGGAACGTTGTCCTAAGCAATAAAATAGATTTTTTATTTAATTTAATTTAGTTGAAAATTTAGATACTTGTTCATTCTTCAAACCAACAAATTAAATATTTCTAAAGTTGCAGATTTTGCAAAAATCCTCTGCTAAATTTACAATATGAAATTTAAACAAGATGGTAGTGATACTTTAAATTAACCATTTAACCGTGACAAGTTTCTAAGATGTGTCATACTCATGGAACTTTATCTATACTTCTTAATGCTAGAGACTTACTGAGAACTAGTTTGAGAATGACTCGAGAATTGACTACACTTGGTTTTGCAGTCCATCTTTTTATTTAGTCTGTACTAAGCCTTTGACAGCGCCTCACGAGAATCTAAGACGTTCCACCTTCGTCACTTCATGACAAGTTCTCAGTAACCAGTGACAAACTTGTGGAACATATCTTATGATCTTATACTGTGACGTATATCTGTCAAATTTGATTTCATTCGAAGCTATTAGTAAATATGAAATAAAAAACTATTTTACTTTATTCATGGGCCTCTAACATCACAAATATCTTACACATATTATATCACTGTTGTTGAACCGTAACGAAAACTAAGTTTAGAAATCGCGGGTTAAAATTATTTCTTTGAAAAATAACCGCGGGTTATTTGTTACTTTCTAACTTGGCCATCTTCCTTGTTGACTCCTCATCTCAGGGTTAAGCAATATTTTCTAGTATATTAAGGTTATTGTCCACTATTATTATTAAATACCAAACACTGAACGTTTCGTTTTTACATTATTTTTCCTTCTTGATGTACCTTAAAAATTAATATTCACCACCAATAGCGTGCCGTGTTATATCCATATAGAGGAAGTTGCTCGTAGCTATCTATAATATCTATAAAATTTTAATGAAATTTGGTTATCGTTAGGGTTTTGATAAAAATTATTATCCTACACCTTTTTTTGTTATATACAAAAGACCTAGTCACTAAATGAACCTTTTCGAAACGTGTGAAACTAACCAAATATATATTTTTCGAATTCGTAACCCACTTTAAAGTCGATGAATTTTGGGACGAACAGAAGCTAAAGAAGTTTTAATATTAAAACTTATTTTTTCTTTACACGTCTCCGTACAAATATATATTTAAAAATATATATTTTTTCCAAAAGGTTCATGGTTTCTAGGCTGTAACCGTCATTTCTATTATTTTTGAATGACCAAATCAGGACTTCACTTGTTTTCCTTTAATTTAGACTTAAAAAGTGAATTCTCAGCGATAGAGAAACTGACAGATAAAAAACCAATTTGGTTTTATAATTAATCCTTGCTGTTATTTTTTCACACTATATTTTTGTGCTCTTAGTGTTAGTACTCGTGAAGAAGACTAGAACACAGGGTTACTTAGCTATTTGAGGACAGAAGCGTCTCTAATGTGTTGGTGACCCAACTGTACCGAGAACTTAGATCTAAAACAAGAATTTTTCTTGGATCTTGTTTTAGATAGAAATTCTATTTCTCAGTGCAGTTGAAGAGCCAAAGAAACCACTTCTATAGAAGCTATTGTCCTCGAATAGCTAAACCATGCTCTATATAATACTTACCTTTGTGCTGCTGCTGCTATTATGGCTAATGTAACTGGTAGTAATATCGCTATTTTACAGGTACTAAGAATTATTTGTGAAAATATATTGCTCATTAGAATTGAGGGCTCTTAGTAAGCGAATACTACCGGTTCTTTGGTCTAAATTGTTATCCTAAAGAAGTATTAGCTTAATTTAGCCCTAACAAGTAAACAAGAACGAATATGGTTAAAATAACATGTATTTATCACACATGTTTATGACAACAATAACAATTAACAATGTTACATCGTTTCGCACACAAAAAGTACAATACTGTATATATATACACAAAGTTATTCACTAGTAAATTAACTAATTATAATTTATACAATTTTTAGTAATATTGCTGAGGAGTATACGCGCTTATTATTTTGGGGGGGCGCAATGTATTGAGTTCCTGGGGGAGGGGGGTCATTGATTAAAAACTATTCACAAGAGGGCGTATCCGATTTAATTACTAGAGATGACTTTAACGGTCTGGACGGTGTGAATTTGTCCCAAAACCGGATATGGTTTTATTTGTGGCGTTGTCGCTATGATTACCACCATCCCTCTCCACCTCCGTGACCGCCTCCGTGTCCGAGTTCGAACGTATGTTCCTTGTGGTAGTGGTGAACTCTAAGTGGACAAGGCGAAAATTCAATTAGTTATCAATTCTGACCTGTTTAAGCTAACTTTCTAACGAATATTACATTTGGGTTAACTATTTCTCTGATTAAAGATTGTTAAACTGGTTCAATTGAACAAAAAGGTACTTACGGGTATGGTACGTGAACTGGGTATGGCTTGGGGTGAATTTCTTTGTGGTGAGCAATCGGGATTGGCAATGGCAATGGCAAGAAAGATGGTCTCAAGGCTTTGGCTAAGATACCGATGGCAGCCAATTTCTTCAGTTTGATATGAAGAGCCTGAGACTCTTGCACCATAACGGCGGCAATGACAACGGCGACGAAAGCGCAGATGATAAGTTTTCTCGTCATTTTTGGTCTACGAAAAGATATTTCACGAAATTAATTAAATTTTAATCCTTTTTAAGGGTTACTTTTTTTTTTGCCACGAAATTTCGTTTTAATTAATCCTGGTATTCTCTCCTAATAAAATTGAATCGTACCTTTTTAGAATGTTTTCTAAAACTTTAGAAAAAGCTAGGAGATCTTCTTAGGAGGGAAGACTGCGAGTGAGTGTGTCCATTGGTGAGAAACGTCCCTCCTTATATACTGGTCTTTTCCTTCGTTTACTACTTACTCTCACCTTCTAACGGGAGGTGGAGCTTCTAAGCTGAAAAACCTACAGTGGTTCCTTGAACTTAAGCTTAGAATAGCAACAAATCGTAGGTGAAGCTTTGGGGGTATTTTCAACTTTTACTCTTTAGTATGAAGCCATTCATATAAGGGGGGGGGGGAGCGCTGGGAAGTTCAATCTTTAATAATCTGATTTAAGTTTGTCTAGGGAGGGGGATAAAATACTTTCTCTAACGGAGTCTACGTTTTCCGGGGGGAATTTTGGATACCATTTTGGGAAACTGGCGATTTTAAAAGACGCCGTTCTCTCTCTCTCGCTCTCTCTCTCTTGTATAATATGCACCACTTGCGGCTTATCTAGAAAAGTGTGTCAGTCTGGCGAGCGAAATCTATATAGAGCTTCGATATACTTTTAGGATAGCCTCTAGGCTTATACTATACTATACAGGAATATCCCCTACTCTACCCGCTTAATACGGAATGTAATTTTAAATTCCGTTCTTTTTCTATACATACTGAAAATACATGTGAGATTTAAATAACATTGCTTATCTATCTCACTCTTACTTCACGCGTTGTTAAATTTGGTTTGTGATTGGGATCAGATTTTTCGATTATATCGGGGACATTACTACCGTTTCCGTGTTATTAGATGTTTGAAAGATCAAAGAGGATTGTGCTATTATAGTTTTAGTTCTCATATTGCATTACTTGGAAAGTAAACAAATTCTGAATGTGAATCTTCATTGAGTATTGTCTAAGTCTAGTGAAGGAAATTTCTCCATAATTTTACATAATCAGATTTTTCCGGTTTTATCTTGGAATTTTATATCCGACTGGATTGTTACAGATTTTCATTTAGAATTTTTTTTTACCATAGTTTCATCATGCGTGTAGTTTGTCTGATCTGAATGAACGTTTTGAAAGTGTTTGAAATATATAAATATTAACTTGTCAACACAGATGTGGAAGCATTTATATCTAGTTTATAAATTTAAATTTTATTAGTTCATTTAAAAATTGTGTTTCACGAATAGTGTATTCCGACAGCTTCTATATGACAGATACTACATTTTCATTAAACGATACTTGAGCAAATTTCGTATCTGCTGACATTTGTGCTTTTATTTGCAAATATGGTTAGGCAAAAGAACATCAGTTTTAAATGTTATTGCGAGAACCATTTCTCTTGAATTGTGGTCCTTCATTTAGAAAACTTACTTTCACAAAAGTTATTATATTACAGATAGAGCATTTATTTATTTATCTACTTTTAGTTAATTGCTTTTCAATTGAACAGCTAATAACTTTCAGATTACGTGTAATCGTTTTATACTGTCAAGGGTAGAGCCTGCGATTCCTTCAGTTTAATTAAAAGTATGACAAGTGAACCTATTTTGGTTTGTAAATAGCCACTCTTTTTCGACTGAAAACATACCAACGGCACACAACGGCTATTAATGTTGAAAAATAGTCTTAAAGTTTCAATTAACTTACGCAACAAGATTCAAATTAAACCAATTTTGTTCTAAAACTATGTGCATGATTCCATCCAATAAACTTTCAGATTATATTTGTATTATTACACAATAGGTAATCAATATTATACCCTTGACTAATCTTAAGTGGTTTTAATAGAGTGGAAAAATGATAGTAGAATGTTCGTATCATATTTCAACGAGTGAAAAAAAAATTGATATTAATCCGGTATTATCTTGATTCTTGAATAAAGAATGCGTCCGTACTCGAAAAACTAGTTTTCAACCATAGCGTATTAATAGATACACTGACTCCCAGAATCTAATTGTTTAAGTGATAAAGAGAAAATGTATGACGCAATTAACAAATTGCGTGAATCAGCCACGATTTCACCTTTTAAATAACTTTAAAAGTTTGGGATGACGTCATAAACACTGTAATTTTATAAATATTAAAGGTCAAAGGACATTTTTTAATTAGAGGCATTTATAAAAATCCAAAATAAATATTCGATTAACAAGATTAAATATACGAAATAAGAAAAGTATATTTTCAGGGGAAATTACCTAATGTTTTTTAATAAGGCCTTTGACACCTTAATATTATCAGACAATCGCATCGCACTTTGAACAAAAACAAAACTTTAAATAAGTATTATAATAATAATAATAATAATAATATGAACTTTCCATGTAAGGTATGTAATTCCGAGTATAGAACGCCTTGGCAAAGAAAAACCAGTATTTTTCAATATTTTACTTAGTTTTTTTTTATATTTTGATATAAAATTGGGGCACGCACATAAGACGAACGTTTTGGTTTCTATTTCCGTCTACACTTCCTCGATTTTTTTTTAAAGTGTTCCCGCCTATTGGTTGATAGTTTGGTAGATGACCGTATACATAATTTATAAAAATTGTCAATCAACAGTTCCAAATTGCTCAATTGTTACTTTGCAGTATATAATTTGTCATCAAATCTAGGGCATAATTTATCCAATTACAACGTAATTTTGTTTTAATAATTATGTTTTTCTTAGTCATTTATCTTTCACTCGGACTGATTGATCTCTTGACTTACAAATAGAGTTCGTATAATAAGCGGGGTTGGGTCAAGGTATCTTTTGACAAAAAACAACGTAGGTTTCAGAATTGTAGAAAAATGATCAAAAATCGTGAAATGTCTTGGTATTTGGAAATTAGTTTGTTTTAATCAAGGAGGATATACCTCTTCTAGTATCAGGCTAGTAACAATATAAAGCTGTGCAACGGCTATTCCCACGAAGGGGCATTGCAAGAAGGGAATAGAGACGACTGTCCGCGACAATTAGGCTGGTGAGCTTTGGTCTCTGTTAGTGATGTAGTCTGTTTAGTTGTTACCCTCTCCGCTTTTTACAAAGGAGAACTTATTTGAGACGAATCAGTCGATTGTTTTTGAGATAGATCAAAAATAATTTCCTTTCACCAAAATAAAACACCGACGACATTTCACATCTTAGGGACAGGGGTCGGGATAAGGGGAAAAAGTATTGGAACATCCTGTTTTCGGGGTCCTGGTACAATAACGAAGTTTCTTGGAATGTCAATTTTTTATGTTGGGGTCACATCTAAACTATGTATTTTAATACATTTAAAATAAATTACTGCACATGACCTTTTTTGTGTAAATGCATTAGAGATTTTAACACAAAATATGGCTACATTCTGCTAGCTCTTAACTGTATATCACTAAAAAACCTATAATTACTTACACCGAGTGCAGTCCCTATTTTTTGCTATTAATTTCATATACATTTATTAGCCCTTAGCAAAGCACTAATATTTTGTTATTAATCAGAAATAAAGGCCTAATTAATTATATTTCAATGTGATACTTCATTATTTATTAATAAGCGTGAAAACAAAAACGAACCATAGTCCAAAGCTCTTTTACTCCCATCCCATAGAAAACCACGCAACTGTTCGGCAATAGAAATTCGGGCAGTAGAAATAGACTTTCTCACGTTTCATACGAAACGTGAGAAAGTCTATTTCTACTGCCCGAATTTTTCACTCATTCTTTAAGATAATATTCGGTTTGAATATAAATCAATATATGTTAGTTTTTGATTACTTTTACAAAACGAATTTCTCAGGTTTTATAGGTGATAATAAGCTATAGGTTAGATTTATTTTTCTTGTCAAAGCATATGTTCCACGTTTGTGCAATTTCAGGTAGTTGTACAAGGCAAGTTTCAATGTCAGCCTGTAAAAATGCAACTACATTCTATTGAAACTAACTACTGCATATGTCGCTTGCGAAACGATATTAAACACGCTTCTTACTAGTTAGAAAATCGTGGCATTATTTTTTAAATTGGCTGCAGCGATTATTATCAAAATACGCAGGATTATAAATTTAAATATAGATAATCTATATCCTTAGCCTCAAACTATTTAAGAAATAAGCACCCATTGTAGTAACCACGACTTTAAAATTAGCAAATTTTGTCAAATTTTGCTATATTTAGTAGATTGATAAAAATTGGGGTGATTTTTTTTTTTGTCAATAGATTTAATGTCAAAAATTGGTGTCGGTATTTTTTTCCGAACGTGAGAAATTAAAAATCTAAAATATCCTTGTATGTTTTGCCAAAAGGAAGTTTAATGTTCAACTATAGTTCAACCACACTTGACATTAAGACTACTTCATTTTCTATACGGTTTAACACTGTATATTCATCCGCCATAAATATTGTCAAGTGCTCTTCAACAATTGTTGAATTAAATTTAGATACAATGTAGTAATTACCCTTTCAAGTGACCTGGGCGTTGTAATTTTTTTTTTTTTTTTTTTTTTTTTTTTTTTTTTGGTTAAATAATTTCCGTAAATTGTTTTTATTTCGGAAATCTAAGAGGAAAGAAAAAGATGTCATTTAGGGCGTCTGCTGCTTTGTCTGCTGTGTATTTACAAGTATTTTTTCAGGAAGTTTTTTTTATTCTTTGAAATTGATAAACCCTTTATATTTCCGCCCAATGGGATAAGGTTAAAAATATCACTTTCCGCTATTGTTTTAATCGTTTCTTTCTGTTTTTATTTTCAATTATTTTCTGAAGTTTTAGTTATATTTTAAAGAAGGCCTACTTCCGATTACGGTTAAGATTAAATTTATTTAGATAAGAGTTTAATTTTACTCTTTTCTATTGTAGGCTTGAATTTAATCAAGCATAGAATTGTAAATATTCTACCTAGTATTACTGATATTAGAAATTTGATAATCTATTTCGTAGAAAATGATTAAGCTAATTGACTTAAGTGCTCATATCGTGATTTTTTTTTTTTTTCAATTTCAAATCTAAAATTTTCCCGATATATTACCGCTATAATTTCCTGGTTAACGAGATAATTACCAGTTTTCGTAATTTACCAGAGAAAACCGGAAATTACTAATTTACTTGTAGTTTATTTAGATTTACATTACATATAAGAGTATTAGTCAACTTGTCAGACCTTCAGTACTCAAAGATGATGAATTTCAGCTTAAATTACAACGTAAGAATAGGTATTATATTTACCAGCGCAGTAATGCAATATTTTGAAATAAGATTTGTGCCCTTAATGAAAAGAAGTTGTTCGAAAACAAAATGAGCAACTTTAAACAATATTAATTCTTGGCTCTGCTTAACCACTGGTCAATTCAATGAAAGGTTCGATTACGAAAATAATGTTTTACTCGAAAATACACCTCCTTTAACGCATTGTCGTGCTTATTGATGTTATTTATGGTTTTTAGAAAACGTTAAAACGTAGAAACGTTAAGTAATTATTTTAATCATTTATCTAGTAAAAAGTTTTGTTTTCGTGGAACGAGACACATATTAATAATTAATCAAAGTTGAACCTATGAACAGTAAAAGACAATTTTAATTTTGAAGGGCTCCACTTATCTCTACATATTTTAATTCCGAAGCCTGTAACGTTTTCGGAATAATATCAAACCTTTGAAGCCCTTTTTAATTTTACACGGAATTTTTCCGTTTAAAATTTAAGAAACGGCACCAAAACCCCTGTCCCTGTCCCTGTGCCGGACGCGTCCGCGAAACGAACGCTTAGGATAAGAGAGGGAAACCGGTCGCGTCCGCGAAACGTACGCTTACGATGAGAGAGAGAGATCGCTAGCGTACGCGGTGGCGATACGAAGCTCCGCGTAGAGAGAGAACTGCCTGCCTGGTATATTAGTGAGAGGGGGAAGAGGGAGAGGGGGCATCCCGCTCGGAGAGAGAGGAAAGAAAGGTAGTTTAAATCTCGCGGGCTTTTTTGAGTGAAGGGAAACAAGATGATAATTTTCGTGCACTACTGCACTTTGTGCGCGTGATACATCAGAGATTATGCTGGATTAGGTTAGGTTTCGTAAAATAGAGGGGACGCTTTACGGTCATAGTGATTTCTGGTTTAGGGGATCCAGGATTTTGTTTAAATACATTATTTGATTCGTATGGTTTTTAAAAATTATACTTTAGTGGGGTGCACAATTTAGTTTCATTAATATTATTTGAAATGTGACGTTATTAGAAATTAAAGGGATACACGATTGTGTTTCAGAAATGTTTTTAGTTGTACGATTTATTGGAAATCAACTATACGGGGGGTCACGTGAGCCGTGTAAAATTACTATTAAGGCCCAGCCCTTGGGCCATCTTGTTTCTTAATTCTCAGATGCGGACGTTTTGTCGTGAAATTGAGGTTAGACGTTCCGTGCGTATATAAGCGGCCTTTCGGAAAAAAATTCTCACAATCTGCTACAAGCTCTCTAAGAAGTAAGAACGGAGTTAAATGAAGATAAGCCATAGGATTTTACAACATAGTGAAATTCTTTCAGTCTGAGAGCATTCTCGTCATAGTACACTTGACCCACTACGTTTTCGCGGTCTCATCTTAGAGTTAGCCCTAATGAATTTTCTTTCAGTACTTTTACCTTCGTGGTCTATATTCTTTGAGAGTTCATTGGAGGGGCGATTAGGAGGTCTTGAGTACTTGGATACACTGTTTTGAGTCTGTCTTTTTTCGCCCCCTCAAAAATCTAAACTTGTTAAAGGAATAATCCAGATACTCACGCACCTTTTTGTATACTCTCCAGCCTGTGTTGAAGTTATAAACGCTATATACCACAGCGCTGACGGATATTCTGAACATATGCAAATGTATATTTTGGAAGGTCTTGGTATAATTCCCTTTAGCCAGCAAGAAACAACACTTTATTTCGATGGTAGTGAAATAAGTCTGCTTGTTTGATTTGGCCTTCTGTTGTTGAAGGGGCTCACTGGAGCTGTTGGGGTGAAGTCCGCCCTTAATTCCGGGAAAACCCCAAAGCTCTTTGGCCATAAGGTATGGCGGCACCGTCGCGGTTGGCGGGTCACAATATGCTAACCAACAGTTTGAACTCTTCACCCCAAGAGCTCCGGCGAATCCCTTTAAATTGTTCTTTCGATGCGAATGACTGTCTAGATATCAAGATGGTTTTATCTATATATTTGAGAATTCAACTTATAGTCCCATTTACGTCGGCGAAGTTTCTTTCCTCGCTTATTTAGACTGTTGGCGCGTGATTCGCGGGTTTAGTTTGAAAGTTTTCAGTTTCGTCGGGCAGTGTCGAGATGGCACCAACTCGTTAGCCCTTTCTCTCAGCCATAGTACACTAGATCACATCATACCTTAAAGGAAAGCGCGGCTCCATTATCACTCCTAGCATCTGGCTAATCTTCTGGACACGAATTTTACCTTGTCAAAGCAGAAACCAATCAGACCTAATGCACTAGGTCCCATTGGTTCCTGCCTTTGGCTTAACTAGCCTTTAGCAAGCTTAGCCACTGTGTAGTAGAAATCAGGGTGGGAAATAAGGATTTTTTTAAACTGGACACTGGGCCAGCGACCCCCCTAGCCTGGAATAAATAAACTGGTCCATGACCATTGACCAGGGCGCGTCGTCTGCTAAACTAAAGAAGTGGGTAATTAAATAGTTGAGATGTCTGGACTCTGGTAACCCTTGAATTTTCTTAGTGGTCCCGTGGACCACTGACCCCCCTCCGATTTAATTTTTAAACTGGTCCAGGCAATTTTTAAACTGGTCATTTGCCCTGTGCCACCGCCTTATTTCCCACGCTGGTAGAAATGCCACCTTTAAGCCACGCTTTCCTTTAATGACGCTTAGTCGAGTGAGCTATTTCTTAGAAGACGATAAATGTAAAATTCTTGGTGCGGTATTTGACGTTTTGGATTGATCTATTTTAGTATACAAAAGTCTTGGTTCAAAAATCAGCATATGTGACAAGTTGTAAGTCGTTTGCTCTATCGTCTGAACAGGGAAATGAGCAAGGTGACCGACGGGAACGTAAAATTATACTATGAATGGGCCTTAAGAGATGACTTGAAGAAAAGGTCAAATGAATAGACGACTGTCATCAACAGAGGTCACCAGCTAAATCTAGCATAGGTTTCCTTCAATCGAAAATCACTTACCATGGGCTGGCTATTGGTTAACTATACCTATAGTACTTTATACATTACTTTCAACACTGTTTATGAAGATTTAGAATTTAGTTATTTAACTTACCTGTGTAAGACCCAAATAATTTAGTTTAATTTTAGTTAATACGTTTAGTTTTTATTCAATTTGTACATTAATAACGTAATGTAGTCTGAATAATTATTTTATACTCGTCGGCAAGCGGGGTCGTAAATTGCCACATAGACAAAAACTTTAAAACCAGTTAAAAGCTCTATCTACGTTTTCATGTAATCGTAAAAATAACGTCGATGATGAATATTATCTTCCCTCCTCACTGCGCTCGAAAATGATGACCAACTTTAAGCATTAATTCAATTAAAACAACGATTTAATAATTAATTAGTTGTCGTATATGGCTTTAATTTTATATAAGTGACTATAAATATTTAGGCGTGAAATGGAACTAGTAAAGTATATTCTATTTACAATAAGACCAATCCCCCAGGGATTATCTCCAGGCACTACTTTATACTAAAAGAACCGAATTTTAATGTTAATGCTTCGCGCAGTGAGCAGGTCCGCTAGTCAGTCTTTATACGTCGCTATACTATTGCTATCGGATGAGGCAGTTCCATCGTTGGACATACTCGCCGAACTGCTACTTTGGGAGCTTGAAGAGTGAGCTCCCGAGGAACTACTGCTGGCCGACGCTTGGGCTGATTTTCCGGGAACATTGGATAAGTATCCACCGGCGCTAGCGCTTCCGGGACCGTTAGGGTCCGATACGGAAGCGGAAGTAGCGTTACTATCTTCGAAACTCGTATCTGACGATGACGATGATGGTGTCTGGCTTTGGAAGTTTGTCATTGGCTTAAACCCTCCTGAGAAAGTAGGCATTGGTGGCATCGAGGGCATACTGGGCATAGATGGTATTGAGGGCATACTGGGCATAGATGGTATTGAGGGCATACTGGGCATCGATGGAATCGAGGGCATACTGGGCATTGAGGGAATACTTGGCATTGAGGGCATACTCATTGCAGGCATCTTATGCATGTACCTCGTCACGTCTTGAAGATAAATTTGTGGTCTTTGGTAACTAGCCGCCGCGGCCATGGGTAAGAAACCTCCAGGTCCAGCCTGAGAGAATTGATTTCTCCCGGAAGGTGCGGGTTTAGAAGCGTACATGGGTCGTAGACCTGATTCGCTTTCGATGTAATTGTTGCTATCAGCGTACGAGACGCCACCACCATGTCCACTGCTTAGCATGGTTCCCGGGTAAAGAGATTGACTTCCAATTCCACCATATATTTTGGAACCGAATCCGCTGAATGATGGCGCTGTTAATATGACATGTTTCGTAGGGGAGGCGGCGCTCTTTATTATTTTATGACTGGTGTGGTAGTGATGAACACTGCAAGGGTAAAAGAAATGTAGATGTTACATTCAAGTAAACACATCATTCATACATCAGGGTCTTATTAAATTAAACAAGCCGCGTTAGGCCTCGCCACTATAAATAGTTAACACGCGCTTGTACATTCTACGCTCAAGGAATTAACTACCAACTATAGCTGCGTTGATAATTAATACATTTTTTTGGATTGCTTTCAATGCAGTTTGGTTCCTTAGAGGGTCCACGGTAAGGACATGATAAATGAGGGAAGGAAATGAGGTTTACTTGGGTCGTGACAGAACGGGTGTTGTTGTCAAGTCACCTCCGGCGGACACAGGTCAGTCGGCACTTACAAGGTAGGATCACCGACACGTGTCACATTTCTTTCGTGGTAAAATATGAGATGAAATTTTAAATTCGCATTCCCTTTAAATATAGTTTTTCGGTGATGGTGGTGTTTACGAAGGTTACGATTCTCTTAAACTACATTGTAAATAACTCTTATTGTGATAAATTAAGGCTCCTTTCTGAAGCATATACTCGTTGCATAGTTTTGTCTAAGGTCTTCATTTAAAACTAGTTCAATCCTTCAAAAAATACTGCAATACACAAAATAATTTTGAGTTTAAGACAAGACGCTTAATTTTCATTCGCATCACGTCTTTTGATTAATAAATTTTGTGACAGTTTTTCTTCAGATTTTTGTCGTTCTTTAAGTGTACCAGACTTCAAATATGGCGAAACTAAGTAGATCAATTTAAATTCCAAGTTCAAGGGTACTCCTTGCTTACAATTTCCCCTTCCTCAATCCCGTGTGGGTAATGAAATAGAAATTTTTAGATTAAAAACCAATTTAATAAGATATATTTCCTATAGTAATTGGAATACACTATATATTTTTTAATTCAGTAAGCCGTGTGTTCAACGCAGCATATCCCTTTCCTTCCCTTGTTGTCATTTTTAATGAAAAAATAATTTTGTTATTTTCGTCACCAGTTTTCCTCCGAAAAACTCCGAGACCGGAACGCGTCCATCATATAGTCCATTTGTAACCTCCTTTTCCATTTAAAATGTGTCAACTATCACCTACTTTACTTGAACGAATATTAATTTTTTTACAACTGAGTAAGAAGGACTTTTGAGGAATTACCCTTGCTTTAAAATTTATTTTTAATATAAATTCACCTCTAAAACCGTTGGACCAGAAAACCACTGTTTTCCATAAAGCTAAACGACAACAAATGATCCGATGTTTGTCATTTATCTTTATTTGTTTACGAAGTTTACTGTAGGTTTTCCTTTCACCTTGAATTGTCACCACGTTCAAAGCTGCGCTCGTTTTATTTCTAGGTCTGAGAGAGATGGGGGTCTGGCATTACACGTGGTAACATTTACCGTGGAAAAGACTAAATTAAAATTTCATGGTTTAATGGGAGAATTTAATTGTCGTTTTATGATAATCCGTAGATAAAGCCGACACAGACTTATCAATTTTGGGTTATAGAAATTCATTTTGTAGTTGCTTCTCAAAATTATTTGCCAGAAAATTTTACTTTTTGATAGAGGGGAAGGAAGCAAATAGGTCAGTTTCCCGGGGCCCGGGCCACCTGTAGGGCTGTGTTGAATAGGGCCCGCTATTTCGTCATTTTCCCCGGGGCCCGCACACTCTCTCTCGACGGCCCTCCTCCTGTTAGCTATTTTTTAGACTATTCGAATTGGATTAAAATTTTAATTCCCAAAAAGTCTCCCAAAGGTTTGAGCCATTTACCATTGGACAACACGATGATATAGGGAAAAAATATTAACGAGAAATTTTATCATAGAAATCAAAAACTCTCGCGCCACTTAAAACAAAACGATCAATCTGCTCAATATAAGTTTTGAAACTTAAATGTTTGTGTACCTCACAACAAAAAAGATTAATAGGATGAGTTCATAAGATATGTTCCATAAGTTCGTCCCTGGTTACTGAGAGCTTGTCATGAAGTGACGTAGGTCATAGATTCTTGTAAAGCGACGCCTGGTGAGGCGCTGTCATAGGCTCAATACAGACTAAATAGGAAGATGGACTGCAAAACCGAGTGTAGTCAATTCTCGCGTCGATTTCGAACTAGCTCTCAGAAACTCTCAAGCACTATTACGAAGTATATGTATTGTCATATTTATGGAACATATCTTATAAATTTATGATAATAGAGAAAGTTCAGGCTGATGAGTAATAAAATTTAGACTTCTAGGATGAGTATAAATTGAAATAAAATTGATTTGTTTGTTAACTTACGGTACGGGGATGAAGATTGGTTTGATCATAGGCTCTGGGCTTTTCATGTAGGGCATTTTACCCATATGCATCGGCATGGGTATAGGTAATGGTATCAGGTCCGGTCTTAAGGCTTTTGCCAAAAGGGCCAGTGTGGCCAGCTTCTTCATGTGTAGGTACGTTAAACCATTGGTTTCTGTGACGTATATCGAAGTCAGGTAGAATATGACCACTGTGAAGGCCGTCGTTATGATTTTTCGGTTGCATTCCAATGAAATCCACATTTTCAAATTTGATCTGTGTACAGATGTAAAATTAAACCATGGCTGTGCGCGTGTACGCTGTGTTGAAACGCCGCGATTAAACTAGGCTGTTTTCTATCGTCTATCTAGTAGATATATTAAAGGGTTTTGAAACGTATACCGCTTATTGCGGTACGATACCGTTACTTCGACCTTCAAAAGGCATTTCTGACGTATTTCGGTTTCAAATTTAGATGTTACTCACGTTCATATAGCAGTTGTAAGTATGTTATATATTTTCGTGTCATGTGAAAGTGACTTGTAATTATTAGAAAACTAACCTCGGGTGTGAATATTAATTTTAGATATAGAGGTAAATAGGGGACTTCTACGACGATCTATCTAAAACTTCTAACTAAACTCTAGGTTAATTACCTAAGATTGCTATGGTTCTAGATTCGTAGAGGTTTTTAGCAGCTGCGCTTCTGGTTGAACTTATTGAGGATTTCGATGTACAGTAGTATGAACTTCAAACATACTTTAGGCTTGTTTAACTGATCAATCTGGCTTAACAGCTTTTGAACTATGTTGATCTAATCTTAATTTAATAATCTTCTATGTAAAATTAGAAAAACCTCTTCGTTCTTAGTTTGATTACACTTTCTGCTCCAAATTCCCAATACGTCTAATTTCTTGCTTTTAAAAAAGATATTTCTAATGCTTTTCTAAGGGAGCTTTAATCCCAAAAATTTCAATATCTGGGGCTTCAGTCATTCAATTTTGTTCACTCATCTTTTAGTATTCCATTCTTTGTCAACAAAGACAGTTTTTATTAATTTTCTAATTCATCTAATTTGGCTCTTCTTACGTTAACATTAACCAATAATTAAAACCTCCAACCTCCATGTGCAAGCGTTAAGGATAAAATTATCTCTAAAAGATCAGCGCTAATCGTAGTTAACTTTAACCTTTAACTTCTAATCTATATAATCTAGCGAGTCGCCACCATCTTACCTGATATGCAAGGTAATCCGTTATTCACCCACTGGATTCCACCGCTCTTGTGCTAGTATCCCCTCAAAGCACCAAGTCTGATAGTGTAGACTGTATTGATGACAATGAGAGCGTGCTAGAATCCACAAGTCTTTTTATAATAATTGTCCTAGAAAATGAGAGAGGGTTTCTACTTTCATAAATTACAGTCTGATGTTACTCTTATTTCTCTAAAGAGAAAATTATAAAATATAGTTTATATAAACCGACAAATCTGTTCTAGTTCACGGCCAACTAAGCTTTACTCTCATTGGCTCTCTTTCTTTTTTCAATGCTAATATACGGTTTGCTTAAAAAGTGCTTTGTAGCATAGACTAACCAAACTTTTCAAGGTTTTAAAGGATTTTTCCTTCAAAACGAGGGATCCGTAACCAAGCATCAACCTATATCGTCCTTGCTATGAAAATTCGCGGTCAAAATTGTCCCCCTCTGTCACTGTTGCTTATTTAGCAGATGCGTTCTACTGTGAAAAAGGGGAAATGAGGGTTTGAAATAAAAAGTATAATATTTGTGATTGAGAAGAAGTAGATTAAGAGTAAAACGGAGTATTTGTCATAGCTATTCTTTGTAGTATTCCCATTCTCATTTAATTAGCTCTGTCTTCAAGTTACTATTGATCAGGTTAGGTCAGGTCAACTTATGCAAAGCTACATTCGGTCCAATGGGACTATATGAATTTTTCGACTCGGTTTACAAGGGAAAATTCTCAACGGTTAAAAAGAATTTCAATTTGAAGGTAGTTTATTAAGAGTGTCTTCTGTTTGATATTCTTCTGGAGCAATGTTTGGATATGGCTCCAGTTTCGCTATCGCTATGGTAATTGACAGTTTTGAAACTTGTCACCCGAAAATAGCGTTCTTGTTTTTTTTTAAAGATCAGGAACGTTCTTAAATAAAAGGCAGGCCGAAACTATTGTAAATTACGTAAAAAGTAAATGATTCTAATTTGATCAAAATTGTCACAAAAATATTAAAAGTTTTATTTGATAAGCAAGTTTAGATTACACAATGATCCCGACTGGTGAGAAAGTTTTTCCCGGTGTTTCAGTTGTAAAACCAATTTAATAATCGTGATTTAGGAACTAAGACCTTTGCCTACATTTTCTGTGAGCCATATTCAAAGATGGCTCCGGAACGAAAACGTTGTATGACATTTGCCCTAAGGGCCACTGTATCAAGTTAAGATACGAGTGTGTTACAGATGGCAGTTTAAATTTAATTAAGAAACTGAAAGACAATGCTAATTTAAATAAGGGGTCATCCCTAAAACACTCAAGTCGTAGCTCGAAAACAGTGGCCCGGATAGCAAAATTCCATAGGACATTTTCGACTGAAAATCGCCCAAAGAACACCCTCCTTAATTTATGGTAGATTTATCAGAAACACCCTGTATATATACTGTCAATTTTCAAGTTTGGACTGAAGACTATAATGCAAGGAATAGGAGTAACACACCGACTGGAACGTAAAACATTAGACCTAAAGTGTTTTTAGAGTAAGACTCCGTGCAAAAAACCTACGCGATCCCAATGACACGGGTCTTAATTCGAGAATATCAATTGAAAGGCAAAATCTCGTGGAATATTTTCGATTCGAAATTTCAAAAAGAATATGCCCTTAATTTCTGATAGACATATAGTTCAAAACATATTGAATAACATCGAAAGTAAATAGATATAAAAACAAAAAGTGCACTTCGTTTAAACTTGCTCGCGCCGTGTAATATGAGAAGCCCTCCTTTATCCCTGAATAGTGTTGACCCCCGTCTGCGTATAATTACCGTGGCACAGGGAGCAAGCCGTGAAGAGGCTCGTGAAGCAGCGGATGCTAGCTCTAGCTCCAAGAATTAACATTTGTATCGCCATCATCACGTATTACTTTCCATAAACCTATGACGTCAAGAAACTCTTCCATGATTAGTAGTTCGTGTAGGAGGGTAGTTTGCTTCTCAGTTTACATGTCATCTACAGCCAAACGCAGGCAATAGAGTAATGTCAGTTCTACGTATGCAAACGTCATACCCTTCTATCTCTTAGCTCAGTGTCATCCCCCTACCAGGCGCGTACAGTATCCCCTCTTACAAAACCACGCCTAGAGGGAAGGATAAACAGTCTACTCCCCTCTCTACCGACACTACTCTATTGAGGATGAAGTGTACTTTTTGTTTTTATATCTATACACTTTTGATAACATGAGCACGACGAATGACGATTTGCTTTTCAGCTTTCCTTTAAATTAAAGGTGATGGTTGTTGACTGTTTAATGAACCCTGAAATAGAAATTCTTCATTTTATTTGTCTCTTTTACCTTTAACTATTGCTTTTTTTATTTTTTTTTACCGAGGGTATCAATGATTCGCTCCAATGTGTCGGGGTGAGGGGCTTATGGCCCATTTTTTACGTGGGCGTCAGAAATTCTTAGAAACTAAACCTTTATGAATTTAAATGATTCGAAACGTAAATTTAATGAAAGGACTTTCGAATCTAATAATTTCAACAGTAAATCTATTTTAAACCCATTTTAATCGTAACGTGGTGCAGCGGAATAGAGACTAAAATAAGTTAATTAAATAAGGTAACCGGAATTAGAATGGAATGCCTTTGAATGATAGCCACTCGGGACAACGGGGGTATTTAACTTGGCCCACTCCTTAGCGTATTTATTTAAAAACTGTTAATCTATTCTTGTTATCTGCATGGTCGTTCCGCACCGACGCGTTCACGGGGTGAAATTTTTAGTTTAAAAAGCTCAATAAGGAAGAAAAATTATAATTTTAATCAGCATTTTTTAAAAAATGGAGTGAGAGCCATTGACCCTGCTCCCTGTAAAGAAATAAGTATATATTGAAATAAGCGTGTGTAATATTCATGTAGAAACCACTGTTGTATAATTGTTCTAATTATGGCTAATTCCATTGAAGAGCTCCCATGGTGTAATAAAAATGGAAGAAATAGTGTCTAGCATAGTTAAAGACAGTTTTTCAATATCAGGGTCTCCTTGTTTTATTGGTCCATGGGAGCGCTCACCTAGGACCCAATGGAATAGACCTTTTTTAAAAGTTAGGGGTGAAATAGTCTATTGTTTGACCACCTTGTAGGATGTAGATGTGGACGGGTATCGTTGAAGTCATACCTATTTCTACATATAGGAACTAGGGAAACTGAACGACTTGACGATGCAAAAACCAAAAGGTCAAATCATACTAATAATCCTTGACAAAGTTATTGTTAATTTACCCGTACTTCAGTGGGTAAATTAAGATGATTAAATTAGGGTATGCTATAGATTTATAGTTTCAGTCTTATTTCGTCATTTACCGACTCCCATGTGGCCACAGACAAACGCGACATGGGCCCATTTCCCTGGAATTTCAAGGAACAAACATTAATAAGCTACGTGAATAACATGTACTAGGAGTCGAACGAACTTATACGTAGGTTAACGATTACCATAAACGTTTTTGACAGTTATGGCATATCAGGAAAATATATCTCTTTCACAGTACGTGCATTTCATCGAAGGGGTTGCATCACCTTTTTATATTGAACGTGTGTACTTCTTCACGAAACACGTTTTTTACGCGTGCGTAAGGGGTTCTCGTATACAGGGTGTTTCTTAAAGGTCTGTCAGCAATTAAAGACAGTGTTCTTTGCATTATTTCAAGTCGAAAATGTTTTGTGACAAATTGCCTTCCGGGCAACCGTTTTCAAGTTAAGATTTGAGTGTTTTAGGGATGACGCCTTAATTGAATTAGCATTGTCTTTCATCTTCTTTGTTAAATTTATGGGGTCATCCGTAAAATACTCACATCGCAACTTTAAAGCAGTGGCTTGGACTGCAAAATGTCATAGAACATTTTCAATTCAGAATCGCCCAAAGAAAATCCCCTTAATTTATGCAGGCTTATCAGAATCACCCTGTATATAACAAGGTATCACGTAGTTAGTAGCACTCTAACGTTAATCCCAACACCCATGGATCTTAAATGTGTAGAAGGATGAGAGGCGAAAGTTGTGAACGTGTAGGAGTGGTGCCATGTCATGTGCAGTAGCTTGAACAGTGCAATTCCATTCAATCCCAAAGTGTTAATACAAACGGGCTAAGACATTTATCATTAAAAAATTAAGAATCCCTTTGCAAGGATTAAACAGTAAAGAACCAATTCAAAAGACTGCTACGCAGACGAAACCTAAGTACCCTTGCGCCTGTCTCAATGGCTCTAAGGTGGGCCTTGTACTATAATCCTTAATTATTAACGAGTAAAATTTAAAGAATTACTATAAAACTGTCCAAATCGAAATGTATGCAAACGAAAGGACAGATAGGAGTCGTTGGTGAAGGAATTGGCTAAATTTTCATTTCATGCTAGAACAACTGCAGCAATTGGTAGTCTGAACACATTATGCGATCGCGATCCATATAATTTAACGGCCACTTAAACATTCAAGGTTTTTATGGTCATACCTCTTAAAAAATATTAGGCAAAATCATTTAAAATTTTATCTAATCACTTTCATTTGCATTATGGAATCTGGTTTCTTTTTCAGTTATTGGATCTTCAATAACTTTGAAACTAATTAGATTTGGTTCCTACTATAACATTATACAGTATTTCACACTAATTATTTGCTAAAATTCAATTAAATGAGCTGAGCTAAATTTAAATATATCACAGTTCTCTGAGGTCAAATTAAAGAGTTTTGTTGTATTGTTCATTTCAGGAACTTTTAACTCTCTTTTATTTAGTTAAAATAATAGGACTGTCATATAGTCAAGGCTTTAGAGCGTATCTTCACGAGATCTCTTTGTTTCGTTCTGAAAACTTAAACCCCCTCTTTCCTCAAGCCATTTCGGCTAAACATTTCGTTTTCATGGTCCATTTCGATTTCGCCTAAACATATTTTAAAATTTTCTTCAGCGTATTTTACATTGTATATATTTACCACTCGTCATTTGAAATTGATTATGCGATAAGTCTATTTTAATAATATTTTTAACTTTGACTCGTTCCAAAAGGGGAAATCTAGGCGTGTATTATGATAATGAGTTTGGGCATCCCAATAACAAACACAAAAACATTAAATAGGGTAATACATCATTTGCACTCGATAATATCACAGAAGAAAAAAGGTTTGGACTGAGCGTTGATTATCAGTCTGTCAGCCCATTGACAAGGGAACCAGTATACTTAATATTAGTGAAATCGGTTGAAAACTTGCAGATATTATTACATAAAGGTTTTTACATTTCAGTCCGCCATTTTCAAGATGGCAACGGATTTGAAAAATCTTTTTAGTGAGTGCCTACTACGTAAGAGTAACGTCCATGCAAAGTTCCAGCCTTCTATATAAAGTGGTCTGATTATCAATTAGTCACGACTTGTGAAACTTTCTTACGTTTTACCTTAATTAAAGAGTATCTGATATAAAACGAAATAATCTAATTAAGAAATGAATGAATAAGATCTAGGAAATAGTTGTTTTAAAATTAAAGACTGACGACTGCAGTAATTGAAGGACTTGGCTTAAAAAATTGCCATTGAAAATCGGTTATTGAATCGATATTTTGGGGGAAATCAAACCACTTAAAATATTATCACTTATATGAATGATGAAATAATTTATGCTAGTTTTAAGGAAAGATTTGAAAATTATAATTTTCAAATTTGCATAGGTAATTATCTATTAGCTTTTAATTAAAAAAAACCCCAAGGTGGAGACATTCCCCCTTAAAGATTACATGTCATTAAAACAAGGGACACTCTATACAAGCGGAAGCCTTGCTTGTCTAACAGAGATGCAATTTTCAGAGGTAATGTCTGCGCCAAGAGTTTGTTAGCTAAAAGCCAATTAACGGTTAAGGCCACTTTTGATCATAATTATCGATTTTAGCACTTTTCAAGCTTACTACACACTAGCACGTTTTTAGGAGTTGCGTAGCGTATGCATTTTCCCGCGTGAATAGCGTCGCCAGATGTCGCTATGACTAAAGCAAGGTTTGGCGCGATTTTTCAAACGCTTGCGATAACCAACTTTTCAAAACGCAAAAATTATGTAGTACGTTTATGCTAAAGACGCTCCGATCACGTGTAATACATTAAACCATATCTTAAAAAAATCAGTGAAGAAAAGAAAAATAATTGTTCTTTCATTTTTATTGAAATATTTGTAAGCTATTTTTACCCTTAATTTATGATTAATAGATTTTATTAAATTCCCTTTTAGTACAAAAAAGTAAGATTAATTTGAATAAATCTACCTACATGGGTGTAAACTTTGTAAATCACCTTGGAGACATTCCCCCTTAAAGATTACATCCCATTAAAACAAGGCACGATCTCTACAAGCGGAAGCCTTGCTTGTCTAACAGGGATGCAATTTTCAGAGGTAATGTCTGCGCCAAGAGTTTGTTAGCTAAAAGCCAATTAACGGTTAAGGCCACTTTTGATCATAATTATCGATTTTAGCACTTTTAAAGCTTACTACACACTAGCACGTTCTTAGGAGTTGCGTAGCGTATGCGGTTTCTCGCGTGAATAGCGTCACCAGGTGTCGCCAGATGTCACTATGACTAAAGCAAGGTTTGGCGCGATTTTTCAAACGCTTGCGATAACCAACTTTTCAAAACGCAAAAATTGTGTAGTACGTTTATGGTAAAGACGCTCCGATCACGTGTAATACATTAAACCATATCTTAAAATCAGTGAAGAAAAGAAAAATATTTGTTCTTTCATTTTTATTGAAATATTTATAAGCTATTTTTACCTTTAATTTATGATTAATAGATTTTATTAAATTCCCTTTTAGTACAAAAAAAGTAAGATTAATTTGAATAAATCTACCTACATGAGTGTAAACTTTGTAAATCACCGTGAAAGCAAAAGTGTTTTATTCAAATAAAGTTTTAATTTTTTTTCTTTAAAATAACGGATAAGTTATTACCTTCGGGGCCATTTTTAATCAGTTCTTTGACCTGGAAAAAATGGTTTCCTTTTATATCCTCTCCGATTTTTATTACCGATAATAATCGAGCTACTTTGGGAAATACCGACATAAGAAAATCGGATATACGTATTTTTTTTTAGAAAAAAAGAAAAAATATAGCCTAGAAAAATTTAAACTTTATACATTATTAAGGAACTGATATCCGTGGTATATTTTTATCCAAGACATTGGTACACTTTGGATATATTCCTCTCTAAAATTTTACTTGAATGTCTTCTTTTTTGTAAACGACCTAGTGGAAGCTAGGGGCCTAGATCAAATTTTGAAATCTTCAATATCAATGTTTCTAGCTCATAGTCGTTTTCAAACTGGTTTCTTAGTTATAATATCAACAATTCTTTTGATTATTTACTGAAAACAGCGCCACAATATTGTGTATCTTTTATTGATAAACAACGTATGTCTGTTTGCATTTTTAGCTTTTATTTTGAGACACGTTTGCTGACTAACTATCGCGTAAGTTCGAGAGAGGTCGAACATTTTAGGATTTTTGTGTGTTGTGTTTCCTAGGAAGTGTGGAACAGATGAGACCTTGAGTACGTTTTCACTGTACTACTTGTGAAATCAAATCCGTCTTTCTTAGATTTCTTAATTTTAAACGTATCATACTCGGTAACAAAGCTCTGATATTTATCATACCAATCATTTTACCGTCGACAGTACAGCAATATTTTTCTCAAAATAAGTAAGTGTTGAGCTGATCTGTTCCATGTATGTCAAGGTGTTGGACAGGAATTTTGGAAAGACATTTTGAAGGAGGGTATGGACTGCAAAAAGCATTAAAATGACGTGGGTCAAGTTGTTTGTAACCTTTTTCGTCTCTGTTCATTTTTTATTTATTTATTTATTTATTTATTTATTTATTTATTTATTTATTTATTTATTTATTTATTTATTTATTTATTTATTTATTTATTTATTTTGCTTGACTTGTTAAATTATACCAGTGCTGGATCATTTTAAAGGGCATTAATTAGAGATTAATTACGTAGGTTCCTTTACACAAGTTAATTATGAATGATTCCCTCTTAAAGTGTTAGTGACATAATTTTCGTCATCCACAAACTTAATATGCGAAAAAAATCCTTGAAAAATCTAGTTTATTATGATATGTTTACTTTTTTATTTGGTTTCGAAGCAATTTAGAAAATTGCAATCAAAGTATTTTGTTTGGAAAAGGCTTAGTTAAAATTTTGTTTCGTTTGATGACGTAGTAAGGAGAAATTTTCTCTCTAGATATCGCTCACGTGACGCCTGTTAGTGTCTCCGCGCCTTGTTAAGCCTATTTTATTCAGATTCGCGCGGCATTAGTAGACTCGGGAGTCTCGTGCGCGCTCGCGCTTGGCTTTCCCGCGAGATGCCGTGAGTGACGTATCAAGGAGAAAAACCCGCCAAAAATATTCTCCGCAAATTTCCTTTTGCCCCCCAAATTTCAAATGTTTGAAGTGTTTTTTCTGTGTTTTCCCTCATATTTAAATATTTATCAAGCATATTTTTGGAATCAGAAGAGTTTAAACTCTCAAAAAAGTAAGGTTTTCTTTAGATTTGAGATAATTTTTAAATCACGTCGCTATTCCTTTAAGCTGGCCTTCTCCATGAGAGGAATCATGGTTGACTTACATAATTTGCATTTTGGCTTTTAATTTTTATTTTCTTCCATGATTCTGTCATCGTTAATCGCTTTAGAATTTTGATTTTAAAATTAATATATGTATTTAGTTTTCATACCATATTAAATACAGTTGGACTCTGCTAATCAAGGGAATAGCATCTATGGGCTCGGATGACCGTCCCTTGGTTTACAAAACAGTTTAGCTTCATATGTAATCGTAAACACTTGAAAGTATTTTGAAGCAGTTCAGATTATCTGACTAAAATTTCCCTAATAAAAGGAAGCCATAGATTAGGGAAAAAATGTGTCTTCGTTACGTGGGTCTATGAATCCAATCAGGAGAACAATAAGCTAATAAGAATCATTGTGTAGCCATTTCCTCAACCAAATCACAGTTAGAAATACGTCAGAATTGTGACGCGTGACGTATAGTACTCTAGCCCGGCCCATAAAACCCGCATAGAAATTAACATGAGAGATATGGGGCCACAATTATTCCTAGTAACTGTATGTATTCCTGATATAATGAAAATTGCTATTTCTGAGTAGACATATACGAGGATTGAGACTGGAATATTGTTAAGGTTTCAACATTAAATTAAAAGTTGATATAACGGAATGAATTTGCAAGTGGGTTTTCTAACAGGAACAGAATATTTAAAATTAGAAGCGTGTCTCATTAATTCTCTTTTTTAAAATGCTGGGTGTGAGAACCATTTTAGCAGCTGTCCAGTTTGAATGTAATATTCGCCCACTTGAAACCTATATTAGAAACCAGTTGTAAAGGCTGCTTAGCGGAAGTCGCCAGTATTCTGTCCAACGTCAATTTATTTTAACTCTTCTTGAATCTTACAAAAGGGTGGTATAAAATGACAATTCTTAAAGAAACAGACATCTTACCATAAAGATATGTATTCACTAATTTGTGAAATAATACACAAACTAAATCGTTTTACTATATTATATTAACAAGAAGTTATATCACTATCTTGATATTAATAAATTGAAGTATGTGAGTGCTTCATATATAATAATATATACATAAATTGTTGATATACATATAATAAGTTAGACTAAATTTGATCTGCATTTTACTATCTTGAGCTAAAGGATCACCGAAAATTATTTACAGCTAAGTAGATTTCTTAATTTGTTTCATTCGCAATCATTCAATATTATATTTAGTACAACTATTAGTAGCTAAGCAATGGGTTGTGTTTTTTAGTTGACAGTTGTGTTGATACGTTTTCAAATATATGTTGTTGATAAAGCTTGCCTGTGAATATTTCATAGAAAATTCAAAATTCTGTGTTCAATTAAATTTGAATTCTGTTAAACTTATATTTCTCTTATATATTCCGATATACAGAGTGTTGCTGATAAGTCTGCCATAAATTAAGGGGGTATTCTTTGGGCGATTTTGAGTCATAAGTGTTCTATGACATTTTTCCGTCCAGGCCACTGTTTTCAAGTTAAGATTTGAGTATTTTACGGATGAACCCTAAGTTTTGTTAAGAAACTGAAAGACAATTATTTCTAATTTAATTAAGGGGTCATACCTAAAACACTTAAATCGTAACTCTACTTTTCAAAACACCCTGTATTAACGACGTGTTTTGAAAATAAAATATTACGAAATCTATTGAAGCATGAGGAAATAATTATTAATTTTCCTTTCGCGTTTCCCCACCTTCTTTTTGGTCAGTTCCGCGACTGTTCGTGTATCGATGTTGAATACTTAACGTTGGAATTACCCGGCGGCGGCTTATCGCTCTCAAAGAACTTTCTATTTTTTGATGTCTCGAAATCTTTCATTGCTACTTTCACTATTTAACTGTGAAAATAAAATCTCGTTTCCTATATTTGGTAAATCTAGGTTAATTTGGCGAGAGTGCAGCTGCTGCGTTAGATTTTAAGAATTACAGAGACTAATCGAGATATCGCTTCTGTTATTCGTAGTCCGAATGAATGGAATTGTAATAAAAATCCCGATTTAGTTTTCGTGATCTACACAAAAAAATTTGACAGGTTTTTAAGTGGTGGGTATTTTATAAAATAGAGACCATGAATTGCAGAAGGGTCTAACTAATGACTCGGTAAAATGATAAAATCATATGGACTATCCAATAAATCGGTACGATTTTGAAGTATTTAAAGGTGGGGATTAGAGATCTGAATTTATTTTTTAAAATGGTAATAAACAGAATATACTTCTCAACGGTAACTTATAGTAACTTAAGCACAGTAACAGTTGTATTTGCAAAGCTTCAAGAAAGCCAAATTTTTTTTAATTAGTGGCTAAATTAAGGGTAATTTTTTACAGTAATGTAGCTGGTAATATTACAGTTTGATTATTATAAAGCGGGATTTTTTAAATTACCGTCCTACATCCCAATGAAATATTGAGCTCCAAGTAAACTGAGAAACTCTCAAATTGCAAGGCTCTCACCAGGTCCCTAAAAGTCCCTATTATCCTGCAAGGTCCTTAATCTAATTATAAAAAAACGTCTTGGTTTGGACCAAGGCCGAAAAAACAAACGATATGTGTGGGGTTTATCAATGGGCTGAAGTTTCAGATATTGCAATTTTTTTAGTTATTTTTATCCATTTAATCCTTAATCAATATTAAATTCAATCAACTGATTTTACTGTTAATCGATCTATTCCCTCTAAATTAATTGAAAAAATTACATATCTACGCTTTTTCAAGAACAATTACATTTTCCGAAAACATTTTATCATGAAATTAATTATTTTGAAGGGAGTACGTGTTGAGGGATTTAATATTGAATATTTGAAATACTGTGTCTAAAAAGGCCAAGCGAACTTTGACATAATTCGAAAGGAAGATGTAAATATTTAATAGTGGATGCCAAACCAGGGTGTTGCACGAATTCATACATTTAATTTCGTATATCGAAATGCTACATTTCTAATGTCGCGACTGTGAAAGAAAGGTTGCACTGCAATTTTCATCTTCGTACTTTATACTTACTTGGGGCGGGGGGTTAAGTTAAGTGTGACCTTCTTCGTTTAACTGGTAATGAATGGAAATGAATACAAAAGCCATTGGTACTGAAACGTATTTCTTTTTATGTAATCTTTACCTATACCTTTGGTTATATTTATACCGATATCATATTTTTCCAGTGCTACAGATAGCTACTTACTAACAAAAACCACACAGGATAAACGATGTTGCTTTGTCTTAAGTATACGGCATTCGTTTATTAACTAGTCTGAACAAAATAAATTTAAATTATCATATTTTTTTTAACATCAGTCTTCTTAGCAACTTACCGATTTAAAGGAATAGCGACGTAATTTAAAAATTATCTCAAATCTAAAGAAAACCTTACTTTTTTGAGAGTATAAACTCTTCTGATTCCAAATATATGCTTGATTAATATTTAAATATGAAGGAAAACACAGAAAAAACACTTTGAAAACTTGAAATTTGGGGGGCAAAAGCAAATTTGCGGAGAAGATTTTTGGCGGGTTTTCTCCTTGCTACGTCACTCACGGCATCTCGCGGAAAAGCCAAGCGCGCGCGCCCGAGACTCCCGAGTATACCAATGCCGCGCGAATCTGAATAAAATAGGCTTAACGCGGCGCTGAGACACTTATAGGCGTCACGTGAGCGACATCAAGAGTGAAAGTTTCTCCTTACTACGTCATCAAGCGAAACAAAATTTTAACTAGGCCTTTTCCAAACACTAAACTTTGATTGCAATTTTACTAATTTATACGAAACCAAATACAAAAGTAAACATATCATAATAAACTAGATTTTTCAAGGATTTTTTTAGCATTATAAGTTTGTGGGTGACGAAAATTATGTCGCTAACACTTTAAGTTTTTTTTTTTGATGCAAACTTGAAAATTTGTCAAGCCAGCAACAATTAAAACTATGTCCGTCAAGTGCTTACACGAAATCCCTTCAAAATAATTAATTTCATGATAAAATGTTTTCGGAAAATGTAATTGTTCTTGAAAAAGCGTAGATATGTAATTTTTTCAATTAATTTAGAGGGAATAGATCGATTAACAGTAAAATCAGTTGATTGAATTTAATATTGATTAAGGATTAAATGGATAAAAATAACTAAAAAAATTGCAATATCTGAAACTTCAGCCCATTGATAAACCCCACACATATCGTTTGTTTTTTCGGCCTTGGTCCAAACCAAGACGTTTTTTTATAATATCTGTTACTTCAGTCTTAATGTAATTAAATTTTGAATAATTATGTTTGCTTTACCGTCATACATTTGGGGTTGATCTATTTCTAATTGCTTAAAGAAGTACTTCAGTATCGTTAATTACATTTAACTTATATCCAATAACATTGATTTCGATAAGCATATAATGTTGCACTTTATTTATGAAAGAAGCTTAAAAACGACGGTATTTGAAATATGGAAGAAAAATATTTGTTTCGTACACTGTATACGTATACAGTGGTGTCGAGATCAGACCAACAGCTTCCTTTATGTACAACCCCCAATACTGCCAACGGGTGATGTCATACTAAATTATACAGGGTGTAAATAAATGTTTAGAATTCATGTTTTATTGTATGCAAGTGACAACGAGTGACAAGGTACAAAAAGAATACTGGAGAATGCAACAAAATATTTTAAAGCACTGTCCTACGATTAGTCTTAGAACGTGGGCCTCAAATTGCAACCTCTTAACTGTTTATTAAACACCTCAACGTAAATATTCGACGTTTCTACCATTGTGGTTTAGGCAATCTTCCAGACGACTGTCCATGTCTTGCAATACATTTGCAAGCAGTAAACTCATGACGCATGGTAAGACTAATGGTATTGCCGTCTTGGGAAATCCTCGTCCGTTAAGGCTTGATGTAGGGGGTATGATAATGCCAGTAATGATGCCCTTGTAAACTGGCACAAACAGTAGAATGGCTTAGTGCAACTTCTTGTTCCACCGCTCTACTATTAGCATGAATTGGCTTCAAAACGTGCTACGATGTCAAAATCTATATCCTCATTACAGACTATACAGTCTCTTCTACGTTCATGATCTTGCACTACCGAAATCACGAAGGTGCTCGCCAATGTCGGAAAAGGTGCTTCGCACCGGATGTTGTCGGTGTGGAAACCGTTCGGCATAAAGCACTGCCTTTAGTTGAACGTTACTGCGACCTTCACCCAAAAAAACATCCTGTCCAATTTGTCGTGGTTAGAACAGGTTGGCATTTTGCTAGGAAACGAGACTAACTACTGTAATTCTACTACTTAGCTCCTACACTGAAGACCCTGTATATCAAAAGGGACCGGAAGTACCTCAAAGTTGAGTTTTCAAAGATTGCCAGATTGAGCAGGTCATGGGATTTAAAGTGATGAAGGTCGCTTTAACCTTCAACAAGTGACACCGCGGTATGTTTTTGGTGCTCCAATGTCCTCACCCGATAGGTCCAAACAATTACCATCCTGGTTTTTCGGCTCAGCGTTGCGGTATTGCCGGTTCCATCAGAAATACAAGGTCTGTAGTGTTACAATTGTAACAATACTCCTGTTAAAAAGGCACACAAACTGTACCCCCGCCCCCTCCCCCCAAAACACTTTTAAATTTCGCGCCTTTTCAATGGCTCTCTTTTCAATATGGGAAAAATGATTTTAAATTTTTTAAGTGTAAGAATTAAACAGGAAAATGGAGGCTGAGTGAAAGATAAGTATAGTTTTAATTATAATTTGTTAGTTTAATTATAAGGTATCCATGAATTTACCAAAAACATTCGTGTTTTGGGTTAATTTCACATTAATTATACTTAATTAAGTTTAATTTAACGGTTTATCTAGTGTGGATTTAGTTTATAATACAAGTTTCAATGAAATATTAACTTTAATTGCAATTACTCTAAAATATGTATGCGCTTTTGATGTATTTTAATGATGAATTAAATTAATTCGAAAGCGAAATAGGAAACATCTGTGGCTGTGCGAAAAACTTGCGTTGTTTTAATCTTAATTTGAGCGCAGTTCGGGAGAGTGGATTAAGCTTAAAAGTATAATTTATTGGAATTTTTTACCCTAATTGGAATATTTTGTGCAGTTTAACATTTTTGCCACAGTCATTATTTTACCCTAAACTTTTGAATTTCGCGCCAATTAATGTACTTTAAACATAGTTGAAATTAACTGAAGTGTGAAATAGAAAACATTGGGATTTACCAACGGCTTGGGTAGTTTTAATCTTAATTAAACAGTTTATTTAAAAGTTATTTGAGCTTTTAATCCAAAAAATGAATATTTTTGGTTTAATTTCACGTTAATTATATTTAATTGATTTAAAATTAACGTAAGATTGTATTTCGGCAGTGTACATTTAGGTTATAAATGACTTTCAATATATACTTAACCTTAATTGCAATTTTTAGTGGGTTTTGACTCTTATTTTACCTTAAACTTTCAAATTTCGCGCCTATTAATGTACTTTAAAGATAATTTAAATTAACTAAGTATGAGATAGAAAACATGGGGCTATACTAACAGCTTGTGCAGTTTTAATCTTAATTAAGTATTTTATTTCAAAGTTACTCGAGTTCTCATCCAAATATGTATATTTCATGTTTAAATTAACGTTAATTATACATAATTAAGATGAAATTAATGAAGGATTGAGGTTTGGCAGTGTTGATTTAGCTTTTAAAATGAGTTTCAAATCACCTTAATTGTAAAGTTAAGAAGAGTTTTTCATTCTTGCCAACACAATGTGTTAAACTTTTATCATACCACGTGCTAAATTTGCGGTAACATAAAAATCATCTATAACATATGTTAATGAATGATGTGATTCTATAGTTTAGCAACTTTGGCTTCAATAACAGTAATTAAATTAAATACCTAAACAATTCATAGCAATTTAGACAAATAAATGTGAACTGTGGAGATAGCCAACAACGTAACCCTCCGTTGCTGACGTGGTTACGTTGGAAAAATCTGCGCTGATGTAAACATGGAAATTATTTGACTAATTAAATTACATAACGACACTGTCCTCCTGGATTAATCAGCACCACTGTTACTTATATTTATGAATTAACAAATTCCACTGTTGGTAACAAATAGTTAAGCTGCGCTAACGTAAACATCACGACTCTGCAGTAGGGAAAACATATTAAACTTTTTGTCATCTTACGAGTAGTATTTTGAAGTTTTCGATCTTTTCACAGGGTGAAAAGCATTATCTTTATTTCAACACGTTAATAATTTGAATAGGTATGCCATTTATTGGAAGCGCACACGGTAAATACAGCATAAAAAGCCTAGTGTTAACCCGGTTAGGCTATGTTTCTAGCATAAAATTGAGCAGACTATACACAGGATTCCAAAACAAATGAGAGCTGGAAATCAGCCTTTTTAATAATCTTTAAAGAGTAACTAAAATAGGGTAATGGCAGCCCTCTGCCTTCGACTGTATTAAGCTCTATGGGGAAATAAGATGGGGTGCTATTAGTCTATACAACTTAAGCCTTGGCCGTAAAGAACGTTCAAAAACTTACTTTAAATGATATAAAAACCTCTGTTAACTGTAATTATTTACCTGAATTACTTTTCTAGACGAAAATTCGACCTGATAACGACGTATTTCTTATTAAGGGTGCTACAGTTAATTAGAAAATACATATAAAGGTGCTCAAGCTCGGTTGAAATACCAAAGTAATTTGTTAGCGTCCACTGCTAAGAAATTAGGAAAATCAGCAAGAAAGCCAACATTTGAAATATGTCAACGTAACTTGTTAGCACCCACAAACCTAGGCCCTTCTAGTTGTCAACGAGAACGAAATGTAGAATTAGGTTTAAGCGTGCTATAAGGTTAGGCTGACTTCTGGCCCAAAAGTAATTTTTTGACGTACTATCTTAATTAGTTAAATTACAAAAATTAGAATTCATTAATTAAAAATCGAAACACGTAAGTTTCCCATTTAATAAATGCTTGTTAATTTAGAAGTATTGCGAAAACTAACTTCGCTATACTTTTCCCGTATGACCTATGACCATTTCGTTAAAAAACCGAAAATTTTTTAATGCTTTTTCTATGGGACGCTAACCCTAAAAGGTGTGACTTTTTCTTTAACATTACGGAAGGGTGTCATGTCATATCTACAAGGGCCTACCGGCCCTGTAGAATAACAGTTTCCGTAAAAATAACGAAAAATCGTCAGTAGCACAAAAAATATCAGTTAATAAAAAGTTCGAAATGACATGTAATTATGTCTAGATGGCAAAAAAGAGTGAAATAATGTTCTTAACTTCACTCAATACTTAAAAATGTGTCGGATTATGATATTTTTCAATATTAAAGATGTCATTACAAAATTTTGGTTCCTATTTTACCTGCCATATTTTTATCGTGAAAGGTCCCATTTTCCCGCTATTTATTTTAGAGATTTTGATCGGGGCCCTGTAATAAGGGAAAGCGCCCTGTATCACTGTTACTAATTTTCAACTATGGTGGCTAGTTCTAAGGTTAAGGTTGCGATTGCCCTATATACTCAAGTTCAAATGCACTTGATAAATTGATGAAATCAGAGGCCCTGTAAATTAAAAATCTTATTTAATAGGAAAGTCCGTCTGATCACGAATCTCCCGAGTTACATTCATTTTGCGCACCGCCCTAGATAAGTTTCACTTTGCCGTTCACTTTACGTAACTATATCTAAGCAACTTCAGTAATTTAAAATATGGCATTGCATTGGGCGACATCTGTATTAAATTTCAGATTTCAGGAAAAAAAAACACCCTAAAATTGACCCTTCTTAAAATATTTCATCATTCTGGCACATAAATACAATATAATCATTATTTCAAATGTATTTACTTTTAAGTAATCTATGTGTAGTCTACCACATACCTTCTAGATGGCAGTAAAATCATAAGCCCAACCGAATTTAAATTGTGAGCGCGCCAGAATTCTACCAGGGAGGTCTAACGTTACTTACTCCCTGATTCTACTTTAATGAAAATATAACATAAATTTTCCCCAAAGCCTCAAACACGTTTAGTAAATTAGTTCGGAATAATTCGTTTAGGTAGCGCTCCCGACCAATGACACATTTTTTCGAATCGGCTTTCTCCTCTTTTATGTTACTGCTGACATTAAATTTGAATTTTTACACTCGGTCGTAAAAGTTCTATTTTCATTATTCAATGATGGCCACCATAAAGGCAATAAAAATGCTTCGTCATACATTCTTGACAAGCGGAAATGTTTCTCAGTGTTGGTAAAAAAATTAAATAATGACGCTACTTTGAGAGATAATATGGCTTAATAAAAAATTATGGAATAATTACCATTATTCTAATGAAATAAACTAATTATTCGAATTTTCGCATCACTTTCAGAAGGTTAGTTGTTCACATAAGTTTATAAGATATGTTCCATAAGTATGACACTACTTTGTATTGCTAGAGACTTACTGAGAGCTAGCTCGAGGATTGACCACACTCGGTTTTGCAATAATCCATTTTCCTATTTAGTCTGTACTAAGTCTTTGACAGCGCCTCACCCGGCGTCCCTCTACGAGAATCTATGGCATTCACCTACGTCACATCATGACAAGCTCTCAGTAACCAGTGACAAACTTATGGAACATATCTTATGAACTTATGAAAATAACTATATATGCAAGTTCTAAATATTTTTCAGATTGTTAGGAACAAGTTGTATGTCTATTATTAACTCTTACATTCTGATGAGACTTCATGTTTTTATTGTTCAATTCTATAATTTGTTTTGATGATCATGCATGTAACTCTATTTTATAGCTATATTTATTCGACTTGTCCTTAATTCGCAAATTCATTGAATGATTTATATGAACGGGTCTAATATTGTGCCTTTTTTCTTCATGAATTGTAATGCAAATACAAATCCATATACTTCTATTTCGGTGATAAGTAGATCTGTAAAGAAAAGTATATTTCTTCTTTTTGTGTAATATTAACGATGAAAGTGAAATGTTGGCCGTTGAACTCCTACGATAATGATATACCTTTGTCATAGTTAAGCTTGACTTAAGAGTTTAAAAATAATATCTAGGCTGTTTTTTTTTAGAATGTCGCTCTTCCAGACTTGGTCTCTTTGTTTATTACCATTATATCCATGATAAAGCATTCTCCTTTAAAAAAAGGGTTACAAATCGTGTCTAATACTGAGGGAGTTATTGTGATTTTTGATGTTTTGCCAAAACTGTTTCGTAAGAAGGCGTCTGGTTTGCCTATCGCTTCCTCGCCTAGAAAATTGTGTTTTTAAAAGACGACATAAATTTCAAAGTGAAGGATAGGCGAGATTCTAATAATTGGTGACCCCGACACATAATATGATAGCTTAAATCTTAGGAATGTTGAGATGTTGTGCCAATTCCGTAGACATTGAAAAATTGGCTTCTTTGGTCGCCAAGCCGTCTGTTCAATATCATCTCGAGGTTGACCTTTAAGAAAATCGGACAAAGTCTGTTGGCTCAAGTATATGTTTCTATATCCAAGGTTTCGCAACTTATACTCTGCAATTAGACGTTAAATTAATGTAATATCAGAAGCCGATTAGGCTTTACACATGAAGTACGTAACATGTGCCTGGGGGAGCTACACGATATTCTCTAAGCTCCTAGGAAAGAACCTCCCCTTACGCGGAGGGAAATAGTTCAGTAACGCGGCTCTTTCGGATCCATCCGATCCTTCCGCCTTAAGAACCGATTTACCAGGTACATAAATTGGGGAACTACTATAAAGACTGAGTAGGGTGTCTAAAATATTCTTTAGATAAAACTATTCACAATACCAAAGATTATTTGGGAGTAAGGCGTTAAAATGTTATCAATCTGGGTAGCTTTTGCTTGGACTATTTAAGACGCCATGCATCTGTTTTTTACGATGAATGTTTTCTGTTCTCGCGGTTACGGCGAGCTCAGCCGCCGGCGGCTCGGGAATCGGGATACCGGCACCATACCGCTGTTACCTAGACAAGGCCTAGTGTAGTTTTAGAGTCTATTATTATTCGCATAGCTATTTTTCTGTTGAAATTAGGGAATTAGTATAAATATTGAGTAGAGTGTCTGAAATATTCTTTAGTTAAAACTATTCCCAAAACGATAGATTATTTGGGAGTAAAGCACGAAAATCTTTTAATCTGGGTAGCTTTTGCTTGGACTATTTAAGACGCCGTGTATCTGTTTTTTTAACGAGGTATTTTTCTGTTCTCGCCGTTACGGCAAGTCCGGCCGCCGCCGGCGGCTCGAGATGCGCCGCTCGGTCTCAGCCGCTGATATCTAGCCAAGGCTTAGTGTAGTTTTCGTGTCTAATTTTATTCGCAGATCTATTTTTCTGTTGAAATTTAATGAAAATCTTATAATATTTAGTTGAAGACTTATTAAATGTCTCGAAAAATTTCGAAACTTTAGCTTTAAAACGTTAAATATTTTATAACGACTACCGAAATTCGCCTTCCGGGCTTCCCGGTTATGTCGACGGCGAGGTCGAGTCGAGTTCCCATTCAAGAAAATAGTAATAGCCGTCGCCGATTGGTCTGGCATTAAAGAGGTTATCTATGATTAGGGGGCTCATGATTGGTTAAAAGCTTTTTTGTTCGTCTGCTTAGTTTTTACTTCGGGAATATCATGAAATCCATGGCCAAAGCTATGGAAAAATGGGACTTACGTACTTTATGTGTGAAGCATAATCCGCTTTTGGTAATATTAGCTTAATTTTAGATAGAGACATTTTTTTTCGAAAATAAAGAGCCTTTATTTTTTATTTGTTTAAGAAATTTATTTTTTAAAGTTTCTGGTGATAATCTTGAACTTGATATAGTTATTGCAGTGTGAAAGTATTTATCTTTTAATTTGCATTCTGCATATTTAGTTAGTGTTATTATATAATAAGTTTTGAGGGTAACAGAATAAAACTCTGTTTGTCAAATGATCCATAAAACATTAAATTAAGGCCCAGTGTCCACCAACCTAATATATCATTAAACGTTTCGCGGCCCGCGGTTAAGTTTCAGAAACTTCGCACTCCTGTAAGCTAAGTTTTTGTTAGACGAAATACAACACATGTCAGCGATTCTGCCCTTTAGCTACCGACTGCCCTTTTTCCGCCGGAAGCGACTTAACCCCAACACGGTAGCACCCCTTGCGTCACCTTCCAAGTAAACCTAATTTCCTTCATCACCTATTGAAACACGATTAATCCATCCCATCCTTACCGAAGATCCTACGGCATTGAAACCCCTATAAAAAAGAAAGGCGCAGTTGAAATATGAAAAGGTAGTTTAGTTCCACGTATATGAATTTTAATTTTTAAACTTGCGACGTAATTCGAATTTCTTAATTTTATCCTTTAACCAAAAAGGTTGGCCACCCCTGTTGTAAAGTGAAATTTTATATGAAGGGCGGCGCAGGAGGCTTTGCAAGAAGTAAAAGCAAGTCCGCCATTTGCGCTCGTAGGCATAGAGTTCCCACTATCAAGCCTCTGGTGACGCTCTTTAATCAACATGTCCAATCAGAATATCTGGGATAATCTTACTTGGAAACAAGTAATAACGTTTTTTATCTAACAGCCAGAGGGTCGAGAATTTTGAGAAAGTCTTCGTCTTCCTCTTAATTGTCCCCAATACGTGTATCACACTCAGATTACTATCGCTGACTTTAAAAAGTTTCTATTTTAAATTCGACAAAATAATATTTCGAAATTCCCCGTATTTTTCTATCGAAAGTTGCTAAAAATAGAAATAATTAAAAACTTGAAGTAAAAAAAGAATCATTTCTTTTTTTTCAAAATTAACTTTCAACAAAACAACATTGTCATTTATTATTTACAAAAGGATGGCGTTTTAAACGCAATAATAACGCTTTTTATATTACAATATATTATACGTTCGTCATCACTTATAAAAATTCTAAAAATATTGGCTGCAAATTAATATATAACTAAAATTTGTTCAAATTTGATTGTTAGTATATTGGCTAATTTGAGGATGAAATTTCGGGTTCTAATTATAACGGAATATTATTCAGCTTTCGGTATATTATTGAGAAATCCCTTAACTGAACACATTAAAATTTATCGAAATCTAAAATTTGAGTATGATCTCCTGTCTACACTTATGGGTTCTGTATTTGTAGTAAAAGGGGGCCCTAAATGGGCGAGATGGCTGGCCTAAAATGCCTAATTAGACAGAACATTTAGCATAAATCGATAATTTGAAGTAAAATGTTCCCGTGCTGAGGATACGGGTTATGGGTGTCACGTTCTTAGAAATGATATTAGACTTCAGTGATATTTCTTTGTAAAATACGATTTGAAAAACCAACACCCATTTCCCAAAGATAGCAGGGAATATCTTACTTCAAGTTACCGATTTCTGTTGCTAATTGTACTAATATTAATTTAACCGTGGAACCTAACTCTAACGGTACCGGTTCCCAATAGGGGTACACCGTTAGCCGTGATCTTAATTTCCCTTCCGTCGGAAGCGGAAGCGTAAGGTTGCCAAGATTCCTGTGGTCCAGCTCTATGGACATCCCTACCGCTCTCCTCCTTCGATTGGTACCTGTGGGCGTTTTCAGAGCTTTCGTAGTGTTGGTCATGTGGTGGTGGAGGTGGGGGTGGTGGTCCAGCCCATCCGGCCTTGCTTTCTTTGTATTGAGGGTGGGCGTAGCCTCCAATGTGCACTTCCGGAGTGTAATGGTGATGAGGGACATCGGCCGAAATCTTGATCTTCAAGGCTTTACCACCCAAGAGTTTGCTGAAGATGACGGGCTTTGGGATAGGGATCGGGACAGGAAGTGGCAGAGGAAGTGGTAGAGGTATTGGTATCCTGTTTTCGGAAGTATATTATTAATTTACTGATCATGATTCGGTAATTGAATGGGAGAGTGAATAAGCGAGTCACAATGACGAAAACTAATTCTTTTAACATAACAATATTACAGTTTAATTATTATCCATTACAGGGCCTTTTGTTAAAATTAATAAAGTTACTGATTTAAGTTGATATAGTTTATATTTTCACACTCCGTTTCTTAAATTTATTCTAACATAAATACTTACAAGGACTTGAATAGGAGAAGTGGAATTAGAGCTTCACTGACGGCTATAACGCCTAAGAGCGTCACACACAGCAACGCAAAATTCATATCTGTAAATAAATAAATTTAATATTTAGCTTCCTTTAAAAATAACCCGTTACTGACTTGTTGTTGCTAATAATATTAACGAACTACCTATAATTATTATTATTATTTCAAATATATGCCTAGCTCAATTTATACTTGCATTGTGTAAGTCAGGAAGTTTTTTATCCTTTAATTCAATCAATAAACGTGATCATATTGTAGCATTTTAGAAAATAAAACTAATATTACAGCATCCTGATCATTGACGTTTTGACACGTTTAAGGATTTGTTTCAAATCTAGTTCACAGATTTGTTACTTTGTTTAAAAATGCTCAACACAAATTTAAATAATATAGAATTAGAAATAGTCGTTTGTCCGGCTTCAATTAAATGAAAGCCTTTATCTAAAAACTCTATTTTTGGGTGAAATCGAGTTTTATCCGTCCATTCATCCTATCTGATGTATGCTGAGATGCGAGGGCTCGGATACTTTAAGTAACCCTATTAAACTATAAAAGTGCAACTCCCATGAAAATTCACATTTTGGTATGATGTATACAAATGATTCAGGTAAAACAATAAGTTTATAAGAAATGTTCCATAAGTATGACACTAATGCTAGAGACTTACTGAGAGCTAGTTCGATAGCGACGCAAGAATTGACTACACTCTGTTTTGCAGTCCATCTTCCTAACTAGTCTGTACCATGAATCAAGCTCTCAGTAACCAGTGATAAACTTATGATAAACTTTATTGGAACTTAAAATTATGCCAGTAAAATGATATTTGACCAACATATGCAAATGTAAGAATTTCCAGATTTGCTTAACATCAGGAGAAATACTTAGTTTTTAAATGAAATTGGCATAATCACATATCGCATGCAAAAAAAGAAGCAGCGCAAATTGGCAGCAATCGATATACCACGAGGTAATTCTAGATAATTAATGTCGAAAGGTCAGAGGATGACCCACGTGTATGTATTACATAAATTTGTTTATTAACAATGATTTTCCCTTGTAAAATGGGAAACTCATAGCGCATTTTATGATGGCAATTTTCCAACCTCTTAATGGTAATATATTTAAGGTAAAGACTGTACATTAATAATCCCCAGTGAAGAGCGTAGGACTAGTTTTCCCCATCTCCTTCATTGACCCTGAAATGGCGAATTCACGTGGAGATAAAAGTTTAAAGAAACGTTTTCGTTAGAAAATGAGACTTCGGGACGCTGACCCAAAAATAATCTTGGCTGTTTACAAATATACGGGTATAGAAAAAGCTAACCTCGATTCTAATATGCGGAGAAATTTCTAATCGTACAATTTTTCTTTTTTATATTTGAAATATCAAGACCCAATTTTAATTCCCCCTATACTATTCGATAGATTTTTAGAAAGTTGAAAACGTAATAAGCCCATTTGTGTAGTATGCTTAACACTAATAAGGCTGCGCATATTTCATAGTATTGAAACTTATATATAGTGGGTGGATACTATTATATTTTTGGCATCTGTTAGTTGACCGGGTTTTCCTGTTCTTAATTATAATACCGGATGTGTATCTGATACTTCCCTGGGTGTTACCTTTTTGTCAATTTCTTAATCGTGTGAGACAAATTGAGTGAGTGGTGGAACTAAAGCCTAAATACAAGCAACTTTCTTATAGAAAACGCGTTTTTTCAGTCAAAAATAACTTGAAAAATCGTTACAAAAAATTTATATGGGTTGTTCCACTAGTAACTTCCTTCTCTATAAATAGAATGGTAGTTTCTTGTATGTACGCGTGACCGCTATAGCTTGTTACGTATATTTTACTTTCGGTTGTAGAGTGCTAGACAAAAGCTATTTTTTATGCGCTTTTGTTTATTGATTTTAGTTATTTATAAATATTAATTTTAAAATTTTAAAAATATGGATGGGCACTTAATTTTTGTTTAAACATTCGTAATTTTAATTCATCCAGTTATTTCCCTTATATTTTATTATGGCTCATTACTCGTTATAGCTAATCAATAAGAAATCTGTCGAGTTGTTTTATGATAAACATGAGAGAAATCAGTGAAATTATGGTTTTTAAGCTTGAAGTGTATGGTAATTAATCTAAAAAGGCAAAATTACGCGCAATACATCAAAGTGTAACGAACGTAAAGTGAGTTTAGTGTTTTTTCGAAGAATGCAAGACCTTAGCCAAAACGTGACAGTTTTATTCAAAGGAGTGCTTATATGTCATTTAAAATAGTATTAGGAATAAGTGTTAGTTAAGCCGCTGATTTGCAAATGCTGAAGTTACTAGAAAATTCAAATGACTAGTGTCTACTATTGCAGCCCAGTTAAGAATTTTACATACTGTAAATTTAGGACTATAGAAATTAAGTCTACATCTTTTCAACATGTTACATGCATTTCCCTATTTATTTTAAAATATTTCAAATAATCTGAACCTTCAGTCATCCTTATCTATTCTTTTATAAATCATTGATGTTTATGTTTTTATGATAAAATTAAGTATGACCGTATTGAAGCATATTTTTCACAATTGGCGTTGTACTATTCACAACAAAAACTTTAAAAATTCATCAACTATATTCGAATTTCGTTAATGTCATTTGAAAAGAATTGAACTTACTTGAAATTTATTTAGTTGTAATCTAAGTAGAATTCCTTGCAGCAGTAATATTCCTTATACGAAAATCCGTGTTGCGTTGTGTCTCGCGAGAGTGAAACCACTAAAGCGTGCCTAGAATGTACGATGCAATATCCCGTTACTCCGTTTATTCAACGTTATTTTTCCTTTTAAAGAAATATTATATATACCCCGTTAATATAATACTCTCTCGGACCTTACAATACACCTGTCGTCTTACTGTAAAATCTCGAGTTGAAATGAGGTGGTTTCCACCGAACCTCTTCTATAGACTTAAGGACTTGCCCCAGTTTTCAACCGACCGGCGAATAAGTTAACTCTCGCTCAGCACTTGCACTATGCCACTTTATAATACCCCATAAATGCCCCCGTACCAAAATTAACTCCTCAGATAGTCTCATGTTAAACAGGGGGGGGGGCGATTTTTTTACCTTTTATTTGTTTTCTATCGATGGTTTTCTACCGGGTTGAAGAATATACGGACGTGAGTCGGATATTAGTATTAGAAACTCGTTTTTCTATATAGTTGGGCCTAATATAATACTTGTTTGTTCGAATTCGATGGAAATGATAGCAAAAAAAATTGTTTTCCCGCGTCTATTATGGGATGGGGGGTCTAGCAATCTAGGTCTCAGTACCTTCAGGCAAATATTACTGTTGCTTTTAAATATATCTTTAATCGGAAATTAAATATTGCATGGGAATTTTTTATGTTACCAGTGTACGTTCTTGGTTTTATCAGATAATGTTGATTGTGGTTCCACTTTCGTTCATTAAGTGGGTATACGATAACAGATACAGAGTTGCAATTTGAAATTAATTTATCGATGAATTCTGAATTTATTCTAATTTTAAATATTCTTGGGTATTGCCTTCGTTACACTTAGATGTATTGTATAATTTAAGCAAGTGGTTGTTTTTTTATGCACAGTCACAGTTCGTTAATTTCCAAATTTGACCAACTGCATGCTTGATATCAGTAACACAAAATGAAGGTTGTAAAAGTCGTTTCATTGACCTATTCTAATCCCTTCTCATTTTGGCTTTATGAAAAATGGAAAATAAAGTGATTATTTTATCTATTCTTCTTCTACTTAATTATAAGACCAATCCGCATTGATAAACATCCAGGAAATAACTCAGAATTCTTTTAATACCCAATTTAGGTTGAGATTTCATAGATAATTAAGTTCAGCTAAAGTTCAGCTAGCTAGCTAATTGGACCAAGTCATCTTGCGACTTATTGCCACTTATCTAACGCCTTTACAATTAGCACCTCCGACCAATCGCGTAACGCCCTCCCTTGTTAACAAAATTTCCGTTTTACACTCCATATAGAATGAAATTTAGCGCCAGATTTTATAAAAATCGTGCGCGATGTGTCGACAATCTATGGCGCGAGATAGAGACTTGTGCTACGTAAATTTTGCTAGCAAGAAAGCGGGGCGTATACGCGATTGGTCGAAGGTGCTAATTTATAATTTTCGTCTGCACCTATAGGGTATTATCACCGACAACAAAAGCTTTGAGTACTCCATAATCAATCAGTTTTACTGATTTGTGCACGGCTACCTTAGCTTGTATCTATCTTATATTAATAAAATATCGATTGAAAATCACTTAAGTTTTCGTTTCACCTTTTAACAACTTTTAGTTGAATATAATTATAACATTTAAGCGTTACTTCATTATTTTTGACAGTGAACTAAAAAGAAAAGAAAACAAGAATGTGGGAAATGGGGAAATGGAATTAAAGTCAGTGTAAAGTTATCTGAGGGCTTTCGAACTCTAATTAGAATTTTGCGCTTTATGTGATTTTTTTCTTTTCGGTTTCTATTTATTTTATTAAGATTTAAAAGATCCAAAAATATTTAATTGGTCATTGCAAAATAAAGGGATAATCTCGTTTTAAGAATGTGTTTAAAAACGAAAGGTATAAAATTAACATAACTTAGATTCCCTCTTTTTCCTCGTGATCAAGATATGATCCAGTAGTATTGGATAAGTTTATCTAAAATCCTTAAAAGTTTATTTCTCGTGTCTTTATTTAAAACTCTCACGTTTTAGCAGTAAACGAGGGTCTCGCACTTTTATTTTCGATGATATTAAGGAACTGAAGCCTTTTATTCAACACTCATTTCGTAATTTGTGTCTTTTGTTCACGCGAGATTATACATCTATCGGACCGTGAACTGTCCACGCGTGGTCTTGTGTACTCTGTATAATAGTTCTCCCAAACAATTAAATTAACAAGAAATTATCAAACTTTTCGTCCGATTTTTATCTAATGTCTACAAAACTTATTTATCACAAAATCAATCAAACTGGTACAAATGTTCTAGCTGAAATTATTTACGTTTTAATCGTTTCGAAAGTCCTTAATGATGAAACCAGGGTATTGAAAGAGTGGGTATTATCAGAAGAATATAATAATTCTCTTGGAGAGAAGTGTATCACAAAGCAGGGTAATTGTGGCATGATTCTTTCCAACATTAGAACATTTGGAGCCAGGTTACTAAACCGAATCGTATACGCGATAAATAGTTCCCTCATCATTACTCCATTAGCGCTTAACTATTTTTCAAGGCGCGCTTGTGGATTTTTCCCACGTATTAAGAGGATGCAGAGTGTCATCCTTCTTCTATTATCCCTTTCTGGTATCATTTATAGCATATTTCGAGTCCACGTTTGATAATCATGAAGATATTTCACAGTTTAACATCTCTGAAAAATTGTTGTTTTAAACCGATGGAAACTGAAGAACAACACCAGTTTGTTCGAAGCGAGAAGTTCTGTTTCAGTTCCCAAATATTAATATTGTATGCCTACCTTTGTTGTTCCGTATTGAGTCAAGGTGTCTGATAATTTCGGGTTTATCTACTTCATTTTCCACTTTAGAAATGCTTATAAATGTTAAACTTGCAATTATAACAATGCATCTTCTGGTGTGTTTAACAGTGTCGTCAGTGTGTTTTCAAATGGACTTTTAACGACTTTATTATTGTCCCAAGTTCGTAAACCCTCAGTGGAAGTTGATATAATGGAAGGACGCAAAATTATGACAATGAAAGTTATCGAGAATCTGGGTCAAAACGAAAGTGGCATAAAGAATAACACGGGTTTTGCGTGTGCCTATAAAGGTGTATTTGAACGCGAAATAATAACACGCTATTTATATTTTTTATAATGATATCGGGTAAAAATAGGACCCGAATTATCAATAAAACTGACAACAGGCCAATGTGGTCAGTCTGTATATAATTTAAGATTGATCTGCTTTACCCAAATTGAATTCTAAAGATGTGAAATTATATCTTCACACTTCATATAGTGGATATGGTTTTTGAAGGAAAAGAAAATATTTTCTTTAACAATTTCAATCGAATTTAATGTGTGCTCCCCTGGTGCTCCTAAAGAAAGTATATAGATCTTATTATATGTGAGATTGATAGCAAAAGGGACTTGTGCTTACATCATGACTCTTATTTTGAGCTTCGGGTCAAAACCGTAAATAGACCAGTTTCATAGGTTGGAGGTAAAATTTAGTCTGTTGTTTGACCACCTTATCATAAGACGTTAGATATGACTTAATTCAAACACTGGACTCTGGTGGACTGGTAATGTTCAAGCCCTATCTAATGTTTTTGGACCCACATACCCCATGTAATCTTAACCCCATTTTAAAAGAGTTGTTATTGTTAATTTTATTTTTATCTTTTATTATTCATATAATTAAATGATAATATATAATATCTCGTGAAATCAAGGCGTAAATTTTGCTTAGATATAATTTTAAGTCTTCGTTAATTAGATATTTTTGAGAAAATAAGTGTTGGCGTGATATATTCTACACTCGTTATATATTTTTTGGGAGATAATTTTCAAATATTTTAACTTTTAAAAGTAATGGCAAAAATCCGTAACTTTGTATGAGAATATTAATCTGTATTAGAATTAAACTACAATAATATCAAGCTAATTTATCGGTTCAATTCAGATGTCCTATATGAAATGTATTAATCACGAGTTATTAGATTAGTTACTTGACACTTAATTTATTATAAATTATTACTTTATTTTGACCGACGCTTTTTTATTATTGAATACCGACCTGGTTTAATAATTTTTAATTTTAAACCTCTTTCTTTTCCCTTCCGAAAAAAGGTTGTGAATCAACTTCCGGCACTTTTGATTTTATAGGTTGTCGTTTTGGCTTAAATAGTGCAATTTATAATCATTTTTGATCTAGTTTCATCAACATGACTACATTTAATACACAAACTATTAACTGGTACACTTTTTATGAAATATATATTTTTTAAAGATATTAAATTTCACTAAAATATAAATGGTTCAATAACCCAGCTAAAAACTACCTCCTTCTGTTAAACAAAATAAGAACTCCTCGCCACACCTCAAGTTGAAATTTAATTTTTTGGACCTCTTTATGATATTATCTACTCACGAAATGTCTTATTCTATTACCCCTCAAAAAATATAAAACTTTAATTATTAATACAATGAAATTAATTGTAGTCTTCCTCAACACGCTTCTTCAAATATTATTGTATCTTCAAGTGTTATTTTTGGGAAAGTACTAAAATTTAAAATTTCCATAAATAATATTAAAGTAGTCTTTACTGTGCGGATTTCGCTCATGTTTACCTGAATATTTTGAAATTATAAATATAACAAACTAATATGTGAAAATATTTCTATTTTGGAGGCTCGAAATATTATGAAACTTCGGCTTTGACCGTGTTCTTCTGTTAAACTGATCTAATGCCTTGCCAGACTTTAGTAATTAGTGCGGTTATATGTTAATTTTGGGTTCACAATGTTATATTCGGAGATACATTCTTTTAGCGGTTTCTAAATACCCACAAGAAGAAACAAAATCTTTTGGTTGACTTTGACAACTTGTGACATTCAAGTTCAAAATACACTATTTTCTGTTGTTTTCACTATGTCTCCTTTAATATGTTCTGCAAATGACGGATAATTTAGTGGTTGTGAACTGCTGGTCTGATTTAGACTTAATTTATGTGAATTTTGAATTCAGTTGCATTATTGGAAAACATTTACAATATCTCATCATACTAGGTACCACTCTTTAAGGAAAATCACTTAACAAATTTGCAACTCGGCTTTCTCTAAACTAGTCAAACGCGTAGCTAAAATATAACTCGTCTTTAATAAGTAGTAGTAATTCAAATCTGTAAATTTTTTAATGATAAGTAAATGTTTGGTTAGACAAACACACTTATTAATAATTTCCAGTTTCTATATAAAATTAAGTTTCATATTGTATGCAACATTTAAATGCCGAGAGTAAGAGAGTTTGACGAAATTAAAGGCCATGTTCCAACGAAAAGGGTTTTGGCAATCTGAAAACCGATCATCAAGACTAAATATGAGGCGAATGTGCAGATTATAGAGTCCCTCACTGGGGCATAAATTGAGAGGTTCCATAACTAACTGAAAGCCGTGCAATGTGGTTCTAGCAAACTGAAGATTAACAATAAAGAATTCCCTGATGCAAAAATTCGGAAGGGATGAGACTATTGGCTTATCTTGAGTTTGCTAAAACCCGCATTGCACGGATTTCACTTAGCTAGCTAGACCCACTCAAACATTTTCTTGAAAATCTGCACGGTCGCCCCATTGTTAGTCTCAATGCTCGGCAGAACCCTTTTCATTGGAACTAGGCCTTAAATTTCTTCAAACTCTTTTTCATGAGTTTGACTGAGAAAATGACGTTTTAAATGACTACGAATGAAAACATATTGTCGCTTGATTATTATTATTATTGAACCATATCACCATAGCTAATACACATCTTTTAAGGTTCCCCTTTTAAACCTATATTTTATTACATTTGTGTTAAACATTATCATTTAATATAACGATAATTACGTTATGTAAATATATACTTTGAAAAGTCCCTATTCAAGCGATTCTTCCTCTATATGATCTGGCAAAGTATAGTATCGTTTCCGTAAATACTTCCCAGCACGTGAGTGCGATGATATCAGTCTCTTTTATACAGTACTAACTTCCCTTTTCTGTATATTTATAATAACGTTTTATCCGCGTCTGTATCATTGCTTACTTTTTAAAAAGTATCGTTTACACTAATGACACCTTAAATAATCTGAGAGTCGCGCCGTTTTCGTATTTTGCAGTTTTAGTTATCCTGGTTTTTGTTACATAACTACTCAAATCCAGAATACGACCTTTCCTTAAGTCCTTCATCCATTTAGCATGGTTTGTTAGACAAAGAAGCGGTTCAAGAAAAGACCAACGTTGAAAGATCATTTTAAAAATGATGTCTCGAGTCTTAATTTCCTCGTACGTACATCAAAATGCTTTCAAATATTTTTAATATCATTTAAGGTGTCTATGATAACCGCGTGATATGCCGGAAATTTTTCACTCCGCACAAAAATTTTCAATAGATGTTTTTCGGTTGTATAAGAATTTCTTTTCTCTTTTTAGAGAGTGTTGGGATTTTTAAAATTTAAAAATTTTATTTTTATATCAATCTACCATGTTTAAAATTGGTACGGTATAGAACACACATGTACTTATAAATTTGAAATGCTTGAATGATTTAACTTGTAATGCGTGATTAAAGATACTTTCTCGGATCTTGAGAGCTTCGGAAGTTTTTAACTATACTATTTTGATTCATCGCAATTTTTCAATTACGATGGGGAAAACATTTATTTATTAAAAACCATATTCAAAACTAGCATCAATTAATTTATAATTGGACTCTAAGTCATAATGTAAGATGCTTTTATTGTTCGCTACCGTCACTCTAAGATAATAATGTGAATAGATTCTAGCAAGACAGATATTTTAAGCCTTATTATTGTTAATACATGAAAATTCCAGTAACGCTAAGGAACAATTATCTTAATTTTACAACAATGACAAAGACAAATCCCGGATATTGATTTTGCATAATTTTATCGATAGATTACATTTTATCTGTAACTTCTTATTCAAAAATGGGGAGTAACAAAAGCTAAGGTATATCTCGCTTATAATATTTCCAATAGCCATTATCTAAGTTTAAAGCTCCTGTAAAATCATAATTCTTCGGATCTTTAATTTTGGAAATGTTCTTAAGTACCATGGGAGATGAGGTAAATGTAATTTTCTAGCAATTAACCCACTTATTAAGATATGCGTTGCTTTATAAAAACGAAACTAAGGAATGTTTAGACTTGAATAGAAATTTTTATATCCCATAGTAGAACTGAAGCTCTTTTGTGTAAATAAATCGTAGTTTATAAATCTAATTAAATATCCGTCTTAATAATAATAGAAATGACTCCCGAAAAACATTTTAATTCAATATTTGGAAAACATTTCTCAAAATTATTGAATGTAAGTTTTTAGCCGATGTTAAACTCATTACATTGCTCAAAGAAACAATGCAAACACACTTTATTTCCCGAGAGGTTGGAAACTTCATAATATTTTCTATACTTGTTTAATATTTGACATAGCCCTAATTCCACATTTTCTAAAACATTCTTAAAAGGAAAAAAAAAAAAATTGAATTTTATCGTCGAAAATAGCAAGTGTTTCACCTTTCGTTTTACTTCCTCGATCCGGAAGTGATTCTTGACGCCTCTCTCTAGTTTCACTCTCTTAATTTCGTTGTCTGGTCTTTTTTGCGCTCCCTTTTCACGCTTAACCACACCCCCTCTGTTAAAAGTGTAACACCTAAAATTGACAATTGATTCAATTCCGTTTGCCCTCATTTTGGAAAACACAAGAAAACCCGTTTTCCATCCTCTTTATTAAAAAAAATGTAAAACTTCTATGGATGAAAGTTAGCCCTTACAAAGAAGCTATCAATAATGAATTCAAAATCAAAGTACACTAAACTTAACGCTACTGCATTAACGCTATTCTCTTACGATCGAAAAGACAGGTGACCATCGATCAAAGTGTTCTTACTCATTATCTAGACTATATGTCCTACATATTATAAAAATCCCCTTCCCCTCAGCATTAAGATGAAAATATCTTCTAGTTTTTGGAAACGTAACGTGGTTAGAATTTACGATAGTATTTTGGGAATCTAAGTCATTTTTAAGTTGGTGGAAAGGATAATGTAGGTTAACGACCGCTTGCAAGGTCGTAATATTGTTAAACCAGAAAACGACAGGTTTTCTTGAAAGCATTAATGAAGAATGCACAAGAGTTTTATATTAGTGCAAAGTGAAATGTGTAAAGCGTATGCTAGGTCGATGAACCGTTCTTAGCTGTTTGGCGAAGATTTTGAAAAATGTAAACCACTTTTTTAAAAATTCCCTTAAATTATTTTTAAAATCGGGTTTTTATTGATGAAACAATATGTACGGTAAAATTTACTCTTTCGGGACTTGGCGTAACATTGTGGTTTTTCTATTGAATTTTTATTTTTTTTTCCAAACGCTAGATGATTTTACTTTCATTTCTACGTTAAAAAATTGAGTTTCAATAAAATCAAATGTAGTAAAGCTTGATATTACGTATTTCTTTCGAAAATAGAACCTTTTCAACAGGGGGCGTAGTATCGTCTGCTTGTTAAGGCATAACATCCGGTATGTGGACCCAAAGACGTTAGATTAGGCTTCAAAGTTACCAATACACCAATGTTTCTATTAATTTAAGCCAAATATAATGTCTTTGCTGTTCACAGACCGGAAATATCGTACGTCTTAAGAAAACCAAATGGTCAAACACCAACTCTACTTTCTTTAACAATTAACAGTATCTTGAAATCTAACTCGGGAAACATCAATTTATATGAAAAAAAAGGCCACTATTCCAGTTTAAAGCGATGTTACTTTCAAACTGGGGTGAATTTTAAATTAAGCCCCCAATACCCAATAAAAACAAATAATCATAAATTAAACAAAATATAACGAGCGATGAGCTTAGCGTGAAGTAATCCTTCAATACTATGGGTACTTAATATATTTCATGTAAATTTGAACCAGTTTAGCATACGGCCTATATTTTGGGGCATTTAAATGTGCATAGTCAAAAAGATGTAAAATTTTAATCAATTCCTCTTTTTTTTTGTAGGAGGTTGAAATTATTGATAACCCATTGGGAGTGACCATTCCAAGTGACCTTGGCGTTGAGGATCAGAAAAAGATGCACACTCTTGCCCTGATTGAGTTAACAACGTTGTTTGACGAACATGGATTGACTTACAGCAGAAGGAAAGCGGCTAAAAGGAAGTTGAAAGGTAATTAAGCAATGTTATTTTATGATTTATTAGTACGAAATACAGGATGATGCTGTTATAGTCGTACTGTGATATTCGGAGAAAATTGATTTGTTTACTGAAGTGTGGTCAAGAACTGAACGCTAAACGTTAGGCTTACCCGCAATGTACTGGGGAGTACCATAATTGGACGAGTCAGTCAGGTGGTACTAGGTGTCCAACAGGGGTACTTCCCAGTGAACACCAAGAAAAGTGTTCCTCCCTGATTTAATACATTACAATTATATCTAACAAAAGGTCAATAAATTCATTTAGCGCTATTACGGAAACTTAATTTCTTATATATTCTTTAATATTGTAGATAGAGACATGGTTCCAATTGAAAAAGAAAAGATTCTAGACCGTAGTATCCCTTTAAAAAGTGCGAGAAAAAAATTAAGACTCTTGCAGTAAACATTATTTAATTTAAACAGAAGTATATAATACTTCTCTTCGATTATCCCCATCTGAAAACCCTATAAAACATAATGCATGACACGAGCATAATTGACGTTAAATTGTGAATGTCTGTTTAGTATTAATCTAATCTATATTAAGTTAATATAAGGAAATATCCTTATATTAACTTTTAACAAATGTCATTATAGGACATGACTTTAGAAGAAACCAAATTAATAAATTATATTAATTTATGAAATAATATTAAAAATATTCTAAGATAGTGGTTTAGAATAACCCCTAACCATAGTTCGGATATTTTTTGTAATACTTTTCATGATAACACTGTTATTACAAGAAAGTGATATTAAATGAATATTCTGTCCTTCAATACGTGCTCTTTCGAAAATAATGCAAAATTTTGTGATAAAATATTTTGGGCAAGTGTAATTATGGTTAAAAAAATGTTTTATAGTCATGTCTTTAAGCTGAAAATTTTAATATCTGGACTTGAGTCACACCATTTCATTCTCTTATCATTTACTTTTTCTAGTCTTTGTCCACTAAGATATTTTTTATTAATCAATATTCAGATGGAGGAATATTTGGTGTGCCACTGACTACTCTGGTGGAGGAGGATCGAGGGAAATTCCCCAAATGTCAAACTCCGGTCATTTTTCAGAGGGTAAGTTTTATTATTATTATTATTTCCCTATAGTGTATTAATTGAGGATTAAAAATTCGCGTGTGTATTTAGCAGCTTCTACTTCCTATTTTTAAAATCCAATACAATAATCTCTATTTATTTCTCAAAGCCGTAAATTTCCCTTATTTTTGACTCTCATCTAAAATTAGGTCGAATTTAGTTCTAAGTGTAATTTAATTTTTTTAATTCAACAATTAATATAAACTGTTATGTGAAGTGTATATTTAAAAAATTAAGAACGTGATTTTCCATACTTAACTGTTAAGGAAAGTGAATGGCTGTTTTAAAACATACCGTGAATAGCTTTTATTCTTAAACTATCTCTCCTTTTTAATTATTCCTTAAACGTACGTGCTTGAATATTTAATTTGAAGGGAATTTTAGATAAATCTCATAATTTCCTCAACGGAACTAGAACTGCATCATAGAAGTCGCCAAGTTGACCCTAATCCTGATATATGGGTGTATTTTAAGTGCATATAATCGGAATAAAGAACGATATTGAGTATACATATAGCTGATACGAATCGTCATATCTCCCATGTTAATTTCAACGAGGGTTTTGTGGGCCGGGCTTAGTAAAGCTGACGTCATTTTAACTGTTATTTAATTGGTTGGTAGCAATGTGAGTGGCTACGCGAACGGAAGGTGCAAGGCCCAGCGAGATAGATTATTCGTGATGTAAAATACGTCATACATAATGGTTTTTCTAGCTCCTACAAAATACACCTAGATACGTTTAGTAAATGGCTACACCATGTTTCCTAAAAGCTGTATTTGTTCCTGATATGATTTTTAACTATAGCCAACGCGAGAATTAACTACATGCGGCTTTGCATTGTTATTGTTATTTACATCTCACCAACCAAGGTCTCTTTACGAGACTATCTGACGTTTCACTTACGTAACTTCACAGCTAGCTTTCAGTAACCAATGTTTAAGTTCATAAGATATGTTCTATATGGTTGTCACTGGTTAGTGAGAGCTTGTCATGAAGTGATGCAAGTGGAACGTCATAGATTCTCGTAAAGCGACGCCTGGTGAGGCACTGTCAAAGGCTCAGTACAAACGAAATAGGAAGATGGATTGCAAAACAGAGTGTAAGTCAACTCTCGCATCGTTCTCGAACTAGCTCTCAGTAAGTCTCTAGCATAGTGGATCGTTTAATTTTATACTTATAACATTTTCCGGTTAAATATATTAAGTAAATGTCAGAGATTAAAGTTGTAAGATGAAAGTTGACACTCTCGTTCTAAAAGTATCATGTTGTTCGAACGTGCCTTAAAATACACGAAAGGTCAATTTAAATTTTAACCCCAAACCGAAAGAAAAGTGTGATGATATCAGACTTCCTGTTCAAAAATGGCGCTCGAACTTTACTTGGTTTCGTGTTATCAGTTTTAAATATTTATTTCTTGGTAACGTTTACTTCCTTTTATTCGGAACTAAATATCCCGAGTGATAATAATCGCCTAATATCTTTCCTCATAGCCATAGGCGTGTATCAGTGGGTTTTAACGAATAACAAAAGTAATCCAGGTTGGGTCCCATGGGAGGTTCCCACTTATTAATATTATTGTTAAATAATACGGAGATATTTCCTGGTTTGATTTAATATACATCCCATAATTAATGGATATTAGGCTTATATCTATATTTGATAAATTTTTAGTGATTTTGATAGATTATATTATTATTTAATTTTTAGTTATTGGAAGAAATGGAAAAGAGGACGTTACACGAAGAAGGGATTCTGAGGAAAACAGCTTCCATGCAAGCTGCTGAGGTGAATTGAATGGTTTTAATGTAAAATGAAAATAATGAGCTCCTTTTAACGAAACGAGGCTGATAAATACGACAAAATATAGACTCTTTTCGACGTAAAAAAGGGGGTAGGCAACCCTCGGTATCGGGACGTACAAGGGGGTTGATACATTGCCGTCTCTGCGCACTCTCACGATACAAAAAGACTTCATCACAGGTACCAAAAAGCAAGATGGAGGGCAGAGCTTTCCCCCCGTGTTTTTCTCTCTTAGTTTCATCGAAATGGTCTATTGCATTGTTTGGATTGAAATGATAATCATAGTTGCTGGCGTTTATCTACACTAAATTTTTATAGCTTGTTCTGCTACCCTAATATTTTTACAAATATACTAATATCAGAATATTATTCTTAAACTCACATAATTTTTAATGCAATCCCTTAATGTATGAAGTTGTTGAAACATTGTTTGCTACGAAAGCATATGGGAATGAGACAAGCTAGTGCCGGTATTAACATATATAAGGTTATCAAGGTGGCAGTTAAAGGTATTTAAGTGATAGACCAAAATTTTGAGACTCAATGTTCAGAATTGGAAAAAGAAAATTATTATTTATCTTAATAAGATAATTTGGCACATGTCAGAATGTGATTTAGATAAATTAAAATTATCGCTTAATATTATTAATATTTGGACAAGTCTAATCTGCAGCGTATAATCTTCGTTCATCACACACGGAAATGCTCTGACCTACCAATATTGACCTAATTAGGAACTCCCGATTGTTTTTGAAGTCGTCATATTTTTCTATAGAAAAATACACACAAAAAGAAATGGGGATTTATATCATACATTTTTATGAAATTTTTACTGTCTATCCGATTTATTTTTAGACTATACTAAACGCATAATCGTAGCTAATCCATCACCTTCCATTTAATCAAGTAAACTAACTTCCGCAAACTTCCTCAAATTATAGTGTCTGAAAGAATTAGTGGACAGTAGTTATCGAACATCGCCTCAAATCGTGGAGGAAGCGTTGGCTCAAGCTTCGCCCCACGACTTGTCCTTCTTAACGAAATCCTTCATTCGAGAGCTTCCCGAACCGTTACTTACAAACGCTTATCTGGACGCCTTCTTACAAGTCACCGGTATAATTCATTTAAGTTTACGATTTAAAATAATGTCAATAACTCTCGTCTCGTGTGCAAATTTATTTCGCGTATTGTAACCGGTTTTCTCCAACAAAAAAACTTATAAGATCGGTTTTATTTTTCACGCAGCGTTGCCTTCTATCCTGGAGCAATTGAAAGCACTCAATTTACTCGTTATGTTACTGTCTGAAGTTCACCGGGAAACTTTGAAAGTAAGACAAATTTTTCACCGCCATCTACCTTTTAAAAATTTCAGTATTTAAAAGTGAGTAATTTTGATTATTTTGCAGAGATTGCTCGAGTTCCTTGAAAGGGTTATTGAAAAGGAAGAATACAATCGAATGAACGCTCAGAATATATCGGTGATTATGGCTCCGAATCTGTTCCCTCCACCTAGGAACAGCCGGACGAATCACGGACACCAAGAAATGTCCAAGAAGGACATTGAACAAGAAGTTGCCTTGGCGACTCAGAGCGCCACCATTGCAAAGATGTTACTCAAATATAGAGATGTTCTCTGGATGGTCCCTCCTCCATTACTTAAACAAATTCGTGAACAAAACGAAGAGTCAAGATTACGATTGAATAAAGAGCACAAAGTAAGCATCTTAGGACCATTAACAACCATGCAATTCTTGTTGTTACACATCAGAAATATACTGATAATGTTGAACTTGGCTACATTTGGTGACCATAGTTCTAAAACTGCGTTGATCGAACGGGAATTTGTAAAAGTCTTTTATAGCAGAAGGGGATAATAGAAGGATGATACTCTGCATCCAAAAATAACGCGATTTAAAATCTCGGCTTTTAAATGTTATGGTAAAGTGGAACCCTCTTAAGTGCTTCAAAGAGAAATAATTGAAAGTAATAGTTTACAACAATTAAATCATTGTAACCACAATGGTTTACAATCAACTATGCCAATCATATTTTCGCTATGACTCTTTGGCACTCATCTTGTCTTCATTTACCAGAAGGGGATAATAAGGAAGAAGGATGACACTATGCATCCTCTAAATACTTTAGTTATGTAACATGATTCTTCCCAGGCTCGCCCTTATTGTTTGCTCTCCCGCTCATCACACCTTGGGTTGAATTCTATAATTGTTTGGTACTAAATCCTCAGCAATCAACCCACAAACCTCGTCTTGACATAATACAAATATTCACAAGCGCGCCTTGGCAAATAGTTTAGCGCTAATAGATTAATGATGATGGTACTACTTAACACGTATGTGATTCGGTTTAGTAGCCTTGCTCCAAATGCAAAATGATTTTGGGAAGAATCATGTTACTATTACGCCGCTTTGTGGCACACTGCTCTCGAAGAGAAGTATTATATACTTCTGATAATAGTAACAATTGCACAGTAAATATCACTGAAAAGCCAGATAAATGTAGTTGAAACCACTTAAAGGGGAAATAAATGTAATTCGGAAAACGTTACTAGCTTTTATATTTGATTCTAGTATTTAAGTGAAACATAACCTTCGTAGCGATGTTGTATTCCAATTAGGGACTCTCTCCTATTAAATCTATACTATATATACGCATAATAGTAATCTCAACTAAAGTGGAATCTTTATTTTTAACAGGGTCTTAAGTTGCTTCATCGGAAACCTAAGGACGAAGTCAAACCAAGAAGCAACTCTGACACAAATGTACATGAACGAAATGTGAGTGACACATTCATAATTGTCACGAACAAGTTTTTAAAGTTAAAAATTAAATTACTTTAAAAGGGCCATAATTCTTCGCCGACCACTGGTCAAGTTACGACTGAAAATAACAACAAAAAGTCTGTTTTGGTTCATTTGGAATGTGATCGAAGGAAAGTGTTCTCTGTGGGCATTGAAGCAAGTACAACTGTGTCCTTCGTACTCGAAAAAGCTCTGGAAGCAGCTGGCGGATGTGGAAGGGAGAAGGTCAATGGAAGGTAAGCTGCGCTATTCTTAAATTTTTTGTTGAAATTTAGCATTAACGCTCGTTAGATGTCCAAACATTTCTTCTGGCTTAATGGTACTACGTACTTCACTCGTTTGCTACACTACTTCATTTAATTTGTAGTTCAAACAAGATACTTCGAAACGCATTCGCTGTTTATGTGTTTTGTCATTTAATTCTTGGGTTTTATAAATACGTCATTCTTTCGATTAACTGGCCCAAACACACAGCTATATTTTCTTTTTCTTGCCAAACTAATATTGACGTAAATTTATTGATGAAGACTGTAAGATGTTGGACTGAGATCATGGTATTTAATTAAACCAGGAAGGAGTGGAGAAGGAGACGAATTGTACTAAAATCATATAGATTGATATAACAAAAAGTAACCATCGGCAATGCTAGTCAGCCTTTCGCATCTGACATTACAGGGGTTGTACAGCCAAAGCTCCTCCTCTCACCCCTGCACGCACTAACCAATAAGCTTTGACATTTCTAACGTCATAGCTTTATCCATTTTTTTCTAAAGTAGTACATCCCCCCTATCTATAAGGGGGATGAAACGTTCTGAGGTAAAAGGGGGTTCAGCAAAATACATGTCTGGGGCAAAGGTTCTTGATGTGTGCTTTTTAATCTATATGCAATCATTTCAAGCTTTAAGCATAAAGGCACCAGCCTCCCGCATTTTACTTAGAATAGTGAAAATTGAAATACGTTTACCTAAAACGGTGAAATAGTGCCTTTTTTGCCTGTTTAACTTCACAATAATTATGATCATGTAAAGAATTCATGACTGACTAAGCCAACGAATTTTAATTTTTGAAAATAGTAGGCCTATGTTTGGTTTTGAAGATATGGCAAGAAATAGTAACTCTGTTTTCTTACAAACTAACGTTTTTATCAACTTAATTAGGGGCTATTCATAAAGCTAAAATTTTTCGTGTCTTGAATAGGACCTTCTTTATGGTTAGGGGGTCTCGGACTCAACCTTGAGGAACTCGACAAAACCTTCCACTTGTGTTGCTGGTATCAACCTTGCAACTTGGTGTAACTCTGTAACCAATTGTGACTGTGCATATAGAACAAACAAATCACTTTCTCAAATATATATAAGATTATTATGAAATATTACTTCATCTTTGTATTTAAAAAATATAAAACCCAGTCGAGCAGTTGCAGTTGTAACGAAAAACATTCAATATTTACACACTATTTAGAAGGGTTAAAGTAATTTTTTGCGGTGTGACCATCGTTAAAATAACTTCTGTGAGTGAAAAAAGTGTCTTTTTTTATTTGGCGCAGTTAAAATTAAAGTTTGTCATACGGGTGACCTTTTATTAAATATTCTTGGTGACACATTTAACTTAATATAGAATCTAAGGGTGATAGAAAATACAGCAAAATTAGAATATTTGGAAATACATCAAAAGACACACCCACCGCGTAGTAGACCTTATTGTAAGCTGCAGTTAATGAATTTCACAACACTTTCCAACTATCCAGTGAAATATTTTTTTCCTAATAATTATTATGACTTTTATTAATACAATTGATTTCGCCTCCAATTGATAAAATCCTTGCTAAAAACATCACATCTTCCTATTTCGTCACAAGGTGTTGGAATACAAAAACCCAGTAAGCTCTCCACTATGTTTCATTATTATCAGAAGGGGATAATAGAAGAAGGATGACACTGTGTACCCACTTAATACTTCAGTTTTGAAACATGATTCCTCCTCATCAAACTTCAGACGGGCATCGCGTCGTGGGGTGAATCAAAAAATACCGAAACAACTGTTTGGTATTTACTAAATCCCAAGCAATCAATCCACAAACCTCGTCTTACCGTGGGACAAAAACTCACATGCGTGCCTTGGCAAATAATTATTCGCCAATAGAGTAATGATGAAGGAACTATTTATCGCATATGTGATTCGGTTTAGTAACCTTGGGAAGAATCATGCTACAATTACCCCTCTTTGTGGTACACTTCTCTCGAAGAGAAGTATTATTATGCACCGTACTAATTTTCTAAAAATGGAAATGACCATACTCTGCCATACTAGAAAAATATATTCAGCAAAGCAATGCCCCTTTGAGCACCCTCTGTCTTGAGAGGATAATGTAATAATCAATTTCTAAAATTTCCTATGAAGTCACTTCAGTGACTTTCGAAATAACCTTGACCTCTTAGAATCTTCAATTTAATATGTGACGTTTACTTCTCGTCAGCTACGGTTCTCCTGGTTTAAAAGAGGTTATTTAAATACGAAATACGGCGGACGTGATAACTTAAACGTACGTTTAGCTTTACAAAGAGCTGAGTTGAAGTTTCTCTCTAAAACATAGAGTAGTAATTATGTTTCACCAGAACGATATGTTGCCGAGCCTGAGACAACCTACCCTAGCCTATTTTCGGCCATTAAAACTAAGTGTTCCTTCTCGCTGAGTTCACCATAATAGACCCTTTTCAAGGGTCGGGACATCCGGTATATGGAGCCAAAGACGTTAAATATGGCTTGAATCAAAAGGGAATGGAAGCCCATTCTAAAGTCTTTGGATCCACTGGATGTTCCGTATTAACCCTGTATCGAGCAGACGATGGAAATAATATGTTTATGTCCTGTCAGATTTAGAGAATAAAGAAATAGCCTTTGGTTTAAGTACGCCTGGTGGAATTGTGGTATTATTGAATGACAATGCATGTAGTTTCTTTCTACATTTTGGACAATCAGTATCTGCCAATTAGAGAGGTGTTATCAAAAAAAAGGTCTCTATGAGCAAAACACTCCCTTACTCTGCAAAGAATGACATGTTATGTCATTGCGCATGCACAAGTCATCTCGAACAATGTTA